>NW_020955408.1:781467-1026080 GCF_003031625.1 Empidonax traillii | reverse complement strand
TGTTGTTGTTGTTGGCAAAGGAAAAAGCTAAGGTTTTGGCAGTTTTGTGAGGTACATGGGTTTTGGCCCACAGGAAGGTCTCATGATTTAGGACTGTTGAACAGGGCATGATCCTGAGAGTTTTCTGTTACAGTTATAAGCACATAGCTAATAGTGCTGACAATTACATGGTATGTAACAGCTGAGAGGGTCATAAAATAACACCAGGCTGCCTTCTATGGCTGGTACTCCACATTTGTCTCCACAGATGACAGTATGCAAAGTCTATGTAAGCCACTGGGGAGAAACCTGTTGTGTTAACACCATGTTGCGAAGCGCTCCAGCTATGGTGATGCTGTGTTCCTGCCTGCAGTGTTCATAGTGTTTAGCTACAGAGGAGTGATGAGTTTAGGTCCTAAGATGCTGCTAGATGCAGAGTGAGATGGGTGGGAATTGCAGATCCTTAGAGTGGTGGTGAAGGTGGTGGACAAATTCTGACTTACCCTGAATGTGTTGCAGCTGCTCATCTAAAAATGAGCTAGCCAAAAAGGTGTCTTGCATTGTGCTGTAGATTTTATCTTACACTGAGCTATGATGTAGCTTTCTGACGAAGATTGAGCCACTAACTTACAATTAGATAAACTTCAGTTTCTAACTAAAATAAGTTTGATTCTCTGTGCAGGGCCATAAATAGAAATTTGCCCTCTGCAAAAAGTCTCTATTACTGAAATATAGCTTTCTAAATCCAAATCACCATGAGGATCTTTGATAGTTTGTAAATGAGGAACAGAATATAGGTTCTAAATGTTTCAAAATAAAACCAATCTATTGAAAGCATTCACTTCTATTAATCACACTATATAATGGGATGAATCGAGATGCTGTATTTATTTCACTCCAGAGGAAAGATCTCCATAACTCAACTGCATCTTTGCCACTCATGAATTATCAAGTCTTGCTTTGCTTGTGGGATAAATATATCTCAGTTATGTATGCTCTCTTTTCCTCTCAGTGTATCTATATATTTTTGGTGTCAATTTTTATTTATATGCACATACCTGCAATGCTCACAGTGGAGATTGTTACTCTGCAATACGTCGAAGCAAATCAATTTGGTCTACAAGCGCTATTTATTTTCCTGCTGCAGCTTCCTCCAATATCATTGCAGGAGATGCTCCTCAGCCTTCACTATAACTGTTAAAGTTTGCCACATGGCAAAGATGTGAGGGGGTCTAGCATTTGATCAAATTGACAGGAAGTGTCAGGTTCCTGCTATTACCTGAAACACCAGCACGATAACATGTATTTGATGTAATTTCAATGCAGATTCTGACTTAGGCCAATTTATGGTCCAATTTATGTTTTGACTCGCATACCAAGGCCAGGCAGACTATAAGATGTAATAAGAATTTCTTCAATCAATGTCCAGAGGAAAAACAAATCACTTAATAACACAACATTGCATCAACATGCTGGTAAAGTTCTCACAAGTGCATGACATGCCCCTCAGCTATGGTACACATGAGGAATAAAAGGTAGGTATGACAACATCACATCCCTGAAATGGGAGCTCCTCAACTTAAGAGCTGTTTCCAGGTTGGTCCTTCATCTATGTAGCTTTCTAGTTTGTTAAGAGTAAAATCCTTCTCTTTTTGCTTCCCCTTCTCTTCCCAGCGGAAGCCTTTTGTCCTCACTACTATCTTTTTTTGTGCTTTTCACACTGTAGCTAGTTATCTAACAAACCTCAGCATAAGGCCCAAACAAGCTTGTGTTGGTCAGAAAATGATCACATAGCCTGGTCAGCTAATCTGTTAAAGGCTTGTGTCTTCATTTTCAGATGCTCTCAAATCAGGTAGAAAATTCTTCCTTCCTATTCAGCTCTTCACAATCAAGACAATAACCCCATCTCAGCCAGCTGTTAGAAGACATTCTCAATGGCAAATAGGCATGTACAGCACATATTTTTAACTGGATATGAGATACAGGATGATGTGTTTTTTCAAAAGCACTACTACTGCCTCTATAATGTGAAACAAATGGTTTTGCCCTGTGGACAACATAAAGCAGGCATGAAAAAAATGTATGCGCGGTCTACACTGTATAACTTCATTCCATTATTCCTCTGATTCCGTACATTTAGGAATATGAGTATTTTTGGGTTTCTGTACTGAATGAGAACAGCTGACAGGGGACTTATTTTATGTGGGAAGGTCTTTGCCCTGGTAATTTCAGTAAAGTTGCTGTGCAGATGGGGTGCTGGCTCTTTAGATGGTTTTGAAGATGAAATTAAGGCGAAGGGAGAGTACTCTACACGTGAACATTTCTCTGCACACATCAAAAAAATTGCCCTATGAAGCTTGCCTAAGTATACCACAGGTACACCTACCCTACAGTTTCAATGCCAGCAAGATGTCAATGCATGTGCTGTGTAACAAATGGGCAGGAGATGGGACTCAGCTGGTAGAGGGGCCGCAAGACCCCAAACCACTTCTGCTGCCAGTGTGGTCCTGGCAGCCAGAAAGCAAATTGGTTTGCAGAACTCTTACACCTAGACCTGTAAGTTCTGCCAAACTCTGTTCTCAGGACAACCTTAAGGAAGCTGATTTGCTTTCACATGACTTAAGCATCTCATACTATGACTATTCACATCTTCTTAAGTTGGGTCATCTGGATATCCACAAAGGTTTTCTCTATTTTCCTGGTACTACTACTGAAATCTCTTTGGTCATAATTCCATGTATATTTTCCTTCTGTTAGCATTCCTTTGGTCTCAGATTTAGTCCTTGCTTCTTGTTCTTACATTTTCCTCCTTTCCTTGCTAGGTGTTTTAAGAACTTTCTTGTTCTACCTTCGTTACGTAAGTATGTCAATATAGCACCTCCCAGTAGTGCAGTAAACAGTGATCAGTATCTGTCACACATGATCTATCCTCTCTCCACTTCTCCCGAAGAATAGAACCACAAATGAGAAATTTTGTTTCAGCAGAGTGTTACTTTGTTTGTGTTTGTATTTGGTTTTTGTTTTTATAAGAAAGATTCATATTGTTTAACATTTTTATAAAGGGCAAGCATGTGTGTTATATTGGAAGAAAAAAAGAAAGGACTGTGAAAAGAGTAGAAAGTTCTTTTTTCCATAGATTGTAAATTGTTGATATTTGATTTTCCTACATCTCAGAACAGCCTTCCAGTTTCAAAATTCCTTTCAAGTGAAGATAAATTGATTTCAAAAAAGCAAGTCTAAACTGTAATAATAATTGTAGATGGATAATATATTTTTTTCCATGAAAAATATCTTGTTGAGAAAGGTGGAATCAAACACTAATTTTTTTTGGTACAACTCTAAATTCTCCCCTGCTCCAATATAAGTCCAAATGTTGATGAAATTTTGAGCATCTCAAGTCCTGTTTTGATTGAAACAGGATTGCCAGACAAGATGACAGAATAGCTTCTTATCGACTCTTGGATCCTTGAAAATGGAGATGGTTCCTACGTCATAGCTCAGATTAATTGTCTCTTCTCAAATCCTCTGCAAGTAAGCTTTGTTATTCTAGAAGGAGTGCTGCTGCCGCTGGGAACGAAAAGGTTTCCTCTATGCCATCACCCACCTATTCATTTGTGCTGTTTGCTATTGTATTGTAATATCATCTTACATTAGTTTGCAGATTTCTTGGAGAAGAGGTTTGGTTGACCCAAAATGGTCAACACTCCTTTGGACTTGAGCAATGTTCTAAGCACTTGAGACTGGTTTAGGTTTCATGGTGTGTCTTTTGAATATGTCCCCTTGTGCTTCTATATGTTTTTGACAATTAGCCTGTCACTGTGTCAAGGTCTCTCACAGTCACTGTACGAATAAAGAATGATGGCAAAAATAGGCATTTTTACATAATACAATTATTCTTACTGTACCATGGCTAAAAAAACCACCAGAGCATGTGCAGTTCAGTTCCCTGTTACACTTGATGTCATTGTAAGCACTTGTGTGGGAAGGGGTGCACAGAAAGCTCTTGCTACAGAAATATTTTTCTTCTTTTCATTGCAGTTCCCAGTATTATTATGCCCCACACCGTTCTAAAAATCACATCTAAAATGCTGTGTTTTGTCTATATTTTCAATGCTTGATATAAAAGTTGTCATCCACCCATAGCAGATATCACTGTGAGCACTCAGTGACTGGGGTGATGGTGTAATTGATCCTTTTCTCTTCCCATCATTCAGTATCAACTTAGAGGGCTCTCCTGTATGCACTAATAACAGAGATATAGCACATAGATACCATGAGATATATTTGATCCTATGTGAACTCCAAGAAGGGATTGCCCTTGAAATTAGTCAGTAGCATCCTTGCATGCTCAGTGAGTGCATGATTGCAGCCAGCCTCCCTTAAAAACTGAAACTAGCCCAAAATGATCAAACATCCCCAATATACCTAAGAAAATACGACAAAACTAAATCTAAGAAGTTATTTTTACAGCTCTGTTTATAGCCCCTTTGTTTATGCAGAGACAGGTCAGCTGAATTTAAATCTTTAAACCCTCATGCGTCACATAAAATGCTAACTTGCAAAAAAAAGTGTAAAAAAAAATTGTGATCAGGACTTCCTTCCAAGCATGAGATTCAAATGATCTTTTTTAAAACACATATAATTGATATCCACTTCTATTAAAAATCTAAATGAATTTCCTCTCTCTCTAGTGCATCGCCACTCTGAATACTTCCATCAGAGAGTGGTAAACCAGCATCTTGCTGTGTTTGCACAAAATAACTGCTGCAGTGTGCTGAAAAATGTCCAACCTGCACTTCCGTTCTGAGTATGCTGTTTCATGCTGTATGGTCAATAAGTGTATGGATAATCGGGAAGCTCGGCCCTCCTGTTACCCAGAGCTGTTTCTTCCTGAACCAAGAAGCCTCCATAAAAACACACAATTTTGTACCAGTGAAGCAATCGCAGTGTGAACTGACATTACGGAAGCAGTTTCCCACCTGGCATTAGATGAGAATTTTTCGTGATATAAATGATGACACTATCAAGCAACATAAATATGTAAGTATGAAACATACTAATGATGTGCAATGACAATTCTATGACCTCTCGTTTGCTTCATTGGAAGAGAAGTACAGAGGACTTCAAAGGCAGGTACAGGTCCCTGTCAGGTCAGGGTGGAGTTTACTTTTGTCCTTTTCCAAGTGCAGAAGAAAAGGGAATAAACTGAACTAGTGGGGAAGTAAATTGCAAAATATGTGCTGTGCATTGTTATAGAGTCTCTCTCTTTGAATGGTGGTGTGATCAACCGAAGATTTGCTGACACTTAGGGAGCAGCACTGACAAGATAATATTGGCCTTACAACCCCAAAAGTAGCAGCCCGACCAGCTGGATGTTAATTTATCAGAGCTGGCAGAAAAGCACTGGAGGAGACAGTAAGAAGGCAGAAGAATCTTGGTAGAGAAATCACTGTTCAGAGAATCAGAATCATACTTATACAGTCATTGGAACAGTATGCTGGGGAAAAAACCAACAAAAACAAACAAACAAAAAACCACCAAAACCCAAAGAAGAGTTTTATCTGGGGAGTCTTGTCTTTTCACAAGCAGCTTTAAATTGTTTTCCATATGATTATATTGGAACCTACTTGCATTCTCTTTGAATGTTTCTTTTCTGATTGTGACCCTAAAGACTTCCCTCATGTAGTTAATCCTTTTGGAAGTGTGTCTTGATCAAGTAGACAAATAGAATGGAAGCATTTTTCTTCTATTTCTTTTTACTAATTGAGTAATCTTTGAACTCAGCATTGGCTGTGGAGGAACTGAACTAGCAAGAGGGGAACTGAGGAAAACCAGGGTGTCTTCAAATCACTTTGAGATACAGGAATCTAATGTCATGGCAACAGTCTCCTTGTAGCAAACATGTTTTCCATATACAGTTTCCTAAAAATCACCAGATCCAATTTTTTTCTCTGCTTGAGCACGCAGTTTGGAAACCCTCCCAAGCTGCTCAGAGTTGCTCCACAGTGGAGCCACCAACTTCCTTGCCTGAGATTTTCCCTGAAAGGAAGTGGGATAATCTCAGTATTATGCCACACTAACTAGATGTCACAAGACTTCACCAAAATGTTTATGTTGGCTGGGCTTGATTGTTGCAGGTTACCTTGACATGTATCTCTGAGATTTTGGCTCCTTTTGCTGTGTGCTACACTGGACTCCGTGCCCTTCCTTTGCTTGCTCGTGCCGTAGGTGAAACCACAGCAAAAGCAAGTCAAGGTGTTCCCATGAGATCTGCTGGTGTGCCGTGTGCATCCGTTCATCAAACCAAGGAGTGCCGTAGCTGTGACTCCGAGTACAGGTTCCCTCACAGTGTCCATCCACTTCCTTTTCATGTGGGCACTCGTATAGTGGAATATAATGCTGACAGGAAGCATAAGGAGATTCAGTGTTGGATTTGAGAGGGTTTGAGGGAGCCCACATCCTTAGGACCACTGTGTCAGGCTCTGTTCTGGCTCAGGAAGAGAGTTCACATTTCAGGGTTGTCTGGGCTCCCAAAAGACATTTGCCTTTCCCCTAAGGAAGAGGTTTTGGAATGCATCATGGAAAAGATAAGGAAAAAATAGACAGATTAATTGCTTGTGATTCTTAGGAGATTATTATGCAGCTGAATATGCTAGTCTGGAACAAGGATCCATTTTCTACAGGAAATCACTGCTGGTCTACCACAAGGATAGCATACAACATGATGCATATGGGTAGCTGTGCAATGATCCAGTGATTCAGAGTACTCAGAGTCTAAGCCTCCCTTGAGTTACACTCATATCTATTGCATGGAAGTTCATGGAATTTTGCCAGTGTAAAATTAGTCTGGGATCATAATCAGGCAGGGAAACTTTAATCAATTTGCATTCCAAATCAGTACTGAAATCTCTGTAACAAGAAAGTAGTTTTCTGCAAAACCGTTTCTCTATGTTAATATATATATACACCCTTCTACAGATTTCTTCTGAAATTCTGTTTTGTTTATATATTATGTGAATTGTTCTGTATCACAGCCATCCTACGTCTCACCTTCTCATGATAAGCAGACAGGATTAGGGCTGCTTGTCCTTCTCTAAGCGGGCTGTGACTTGTAAGCTAATGGCACACAAAGTACTTTTCCTCCAGTCCTTGACAAACATTAATTTTCTTGATCCTTCCTGGTGAAGATTTGTGTTTTGACTGGAAAATCTTCATGAAACAAATATTGATTAATTTTTAATAATTGGTTTTAAAAGACATTGAACATGAGGCTATGTTTCAATACTATTATTTATGAGGAGGAGGATGCAGCTGCAGGATTTAAAAGTTGGGTGATTTTTTAGATGCCACTTATGGCTCTGTCCCACAACAATTGTGTTAGGATATCTGAAAAATAGCTACAATTTGAAGGGGAAGTAGGAAATGGTAGTTGGAGTAAAAGGTGTGGGTTAAGCTAATACTGGTGACCAACATTTTATACTGTGAAACCACAGCCTGAGACTCTTGCGGAGAGTCTGCAAAGGCACAGGATCCTTGGGCAAAAAAAATTCCAGAGGGACAAGTTTTCAAACTTCAAAACTATCTCAGGGAGAAGGAAAATATCTGAGGAGTAAGAGATTCCTATGACTTAAAAGGTTACCCATTCAAAAGAAATGAGAAGAAATTGTTCTTAAATGACATCTAGCCCAAGCTGGAAAGATACACAGAGGGATCAGGAAACAAACAGTGGATGTTATTTGTTTCATTAGAATTGAACATTTCTTGTATTAGTCAGAGTAAATAGTAATTGGTTTGTGAAGCCTTTTGCAAAACCTCTGTGCAATTCTGCTGTAAACTAAGGAGGCTAATTTCTAATTCAGAGTTTCCACAAAACCAGAATTCTGGAAAAGGGGGTATTTGGGGTATGGGAAATTCAAAGTGGCACTTCTACTCCTGGGACATGAACTGTGAAGTCCTATATTTTTGAGAGGATATAAAAAGTTATTCTGGGTGCATGAGGGGCAGCAGAGAAGTTTAAGAAAAAGCCAAGGCTATCCCTTCTCAAACCACTATCCACAGAGCAAACAAGTCAGTCTTAGGGACATTCAGCAGGGAGACAAGTGACAGGCACCTTTATGTACATTTTTGAAAGCAGCAGAACAAAGTGGTATTAATAACAGGAAAACTGATTGGTGGATTGTGAAAAGCAAAATTATACAGTAATCCACAATGCTACCAGCAGCCCAAGTATCTGCAGTTATGAGAACACTACTTCATTCAATTTTTTTCAGATAACACCCATTCTTTTACATATCTTCCTGAATCAATGGACAAACTGTTTTTCACAGAAGAGCTTGAGAGAAACAAGCATCAGTTGTGGCCATTAATTTTATGAATGATTTGTTGGAAACTGCATTAAATGGCAGCATCAGCCCACAAATGAGCTTTGAAATGTTCTTATTCCGAACCTGTACAGATGGGCAATTTGCTGTGTAATCAGTTTTCACAGCCACCTTTTCAATCAGGGTCACTTGTCTTATAACCATGCTCTTGTTTTGCAGGTTTATATTTCACACCATCTCAGAAATGCTGCATGTACAAGTCCAGTGACCAAAAAAGAGATAACTCAGAAAATACAGCAAGGTTATGCCCACGTGCACTTTGAACAGGGGCTTCAGCAAATATAATACTCAGGGAGTGTCAATAAAAGAGAGAGATAGAGCTGAAGAGGAGCTGTCAGCAACCAGTAAGTGAGATTATTATTCCAGCTGTCCTATGAGACTTACACTTGTGTTGTAACCCAAGTAAATTACAGTAAATTACATGGTATTCTTACATGCAATTAAAAAGAAGTCTCATATAAAAGTAGAACAGGGATATGGCAACTATGTAAATTTAGGATGATGCCATCCAAAACACTTTATGGCTCTCCTATCACTGAGACACTGCACTAGAGAACATACAGAGATTAACCACCAAAGTGATACCAAGATCAGAGTATAAAACATATGGGAAAATATCAGAGGAACTGAATTTATACAGAGATCACTCACTGGAGACATTACCACTATGTAGAAGCACCTTTAATGAAGTAAGGGAATTCTTCACATTAGTACAAGAAGGTAGAACAAGAAGCAGCAGCCTCAAATAAAGGAAGAAAAAGTTTAGGTTAGATACCATGATTTTTTTCCTTAAAGTAGGCAAGCTGGGTATTAAAATAGGCTGCCCATAGAGAGGCTATCTCCTTAAGATATGAGTGAGAGCAGATGCAACTTCACATGATAGCAGATAGCACAGCCATGCAAGGTGGAGGTGTCAGTTTGAGCCCTGCCAACTCTCCTAAACCAGTAAGCCACCTCTGAAAGTAGTGAAGAGGGGTGGCACACGTGCTGTGACCCTAGAGCACCCATAGTGTGAGGAAACTCCAGTAGCTCCTTGCAGGAGAGGGGTAACACTCTCTCACCAGCAGCTCCTACTGCCTCCATAATGGTCAAATGAGGCAGTGCCACATATTTCTGAGGATTTAGATGACACAGGAGTTTTCTTCCAGTTCTTTTGTCCTTGGTTCCAACTGTTCTATAAATTAAATATCTTACTTAGTATGTAAAGACTTACATTACTATTAATTCACTCTGAGATGCAATAAAGCAATGAAAAAAACAGGAGGAATGGATAAAAAAAAAATCCCAGTGAAATGAAGAGTTTCATGTAGCACCCATACTGAAATTCCTCATGTAGGGATTTCAAAGTACCTTAAAATAGCACAGGAAAGTCATGGTAGCTTAGGTTTGAGGGAATTTTCATTTCGAGTTAAGAATTTGTTGCAAGTAGTGAAAGAACATGTAAATAATCTCAAAAAGAGATTAAGATTTTTTTCTACTGCTCTGCACTATCTTTTGGTTCCCAACACACAAAATCTAAAGGGATTTTGTGAATTTTGTGTGTTCTTATATTCACTTAGCAAGAACGCTTCCCTTTTTATTTTTTTTTGTTTTTTTTTAACAAATCTAGTTAAACAGAACTCAAAAGGCTAAAGAAACAAAACTTCTGCTGTTGTAGAAACCTCTAGAAAGTACAAACCAGGATCATACTGAGATCTGATACCTGAGAGGTAACAGCTTGACTGTGCCCATTAGAAACCTTCCATTTGCAGAGCACCTTTCTAACCCTGCTGGCTTCTAAAATACTGGACCCTAAATGGGTCATTCGGTGTATGCTTTCTGTCCCAGGACTTGAGTTTGGTGTGTTTTTGGGAGGAGGTGATGAGGAACAAGCCAGGTTCCACTGTTACTCTGCTGGTAGATTTTTTTCAGTGGTTTTAAAGGCAGCCTTTTTGAAGCTGCTCTCAGAAGCCCAGAACACTGGAAAAGATTCAGGTAGAGAGATTAACAGGCAGGATAGTGCAGGTGGGACACTGAAAGACACAGGATAATACAATTTATCACATGAATTTAACCAGAGCTAGAGGGTATCTCTCTGCCAAGTGTGATTTGATTCATGTGGACACATACACATGTACGTGTGCACACACAGATGTGAGTGTATGCATGTGTGTATGACAGAAATTTCTTCTGTGCTTTGTACTGAGGGTATTCGCTGGAAATGATGTATGAAATGAAATCCCCATGCTCATGGCGCTCAGGGAATATCAGACAGAACTCCACAATCACTGCAGAGATGGGCTTTGCTATTGGCAGATCAAACGCAGCCAGAAGAGCAAACCAACCTGAAAAACTCTGGGGAAAACAAATATTTTTTTAAGTTATAAAATAATGTTCCCACCCTTTTAATATCATTTCTCCCATTTTCTTTCCCTCTGGCATTCCCCTGGGCAGCCAGCTACATTAGCTGGAGCCTTGGAGAGATAAGAGCCCTCCCCACACAGATTTCCCCTTAAAAGCCCTTCACAATGTGTTAGAATTACATTTTGAATAACACTTTCTAGCTTTTTTTATTAATTTTTTAACGTGTTTTTACCATCTGAGGTTTCTTCGTAGCAATAGTAGTGGGCAGTCACATGGGAAAGAGGGGGTTGTCCTCTTTTCCACACTCACTAGTACCATGCATTTGATGTTGCCTCTTCGAGGATCCAGAATAAATTAAACCATCTCCCAGCTATGCCATGAGCTGTAAGGGGAACCTATGACAAAAGGAGTGGCTTCCCCAGGCCTTCCCCTCGGCCAAACCTGGGCTGTAAGAAACCAGGGGAAGGAGGAGGTATGGACCTACCCTCTCCTGGGGTGGTGGGGTTTCCCTCCTCCCATCACTGATGCCCAAGTGCACCTTAGCATTGCCAGACTGCTCCGTATGTGGTGGGATCATTTCAGCTTGGCTATACATTGCTGAAGAAGGACGTTTATTTATAATACGCAGTGTAGGAAATTAGGCCATTGTACTTCTGCACAGGGGAAAGATTCATAAAAAGTCACACAGAATTATTCTTATATAAGTGACAATGACATCGTTGTAAGGAGGAAGCAGAACTTTATTTGTCTTACTTAAAATGATATATAGAGCACTTGTCTGTTTATTCCACTGCAAACAGCTTCTGCAAAAACAGCGGTAATTCCCTAGGGGGTTCTGCTGATAGTTATAAGTTACTTGAGCAAAATCTCTCAAGTGAGCTGCTGCCTTACAGGTAGCCATTATTCTAGATTCAAAGGGCTTTTTGTTTTTGTTGTTTGTTTGTTTGTTTTTTTAAATTATGTTCTCTGTAATACTGCTTTTTAAAATATAAATTGTGTCATAACACTGCTACTTTTCAAGTGGGTAAGTATCTGTATCTAAATCAAAGGATTCACTGCCAAAGGAGAAACCAGTCAATAAATTGGCTTCATAATCAAATCTGGCTCAGGTTAAAGCAAAGTTAGTTTGACGGATTCAGCTGAAACCTAGTAAATAGCAGCCTACGTAATTAAGCTTCTCTACCTTCATATATTCTCCCTGGAAGCTTATGGGCATCTCCAAGGCACAAGAGTGACAATCAGCAGCTAAGCCGAGGAAATGAACAGGCAATATTGCCCACCCAGACATCGTTCCTTACCCCCCATTACCATTGTCTCACCTCTCAGAAGGATTAGTAGAATTTGTCTTCGATTCTTTGACGGGACTGCAACATCTTCCTCTAATTTAAGAATGGATTCTGGGTCTGAAAATCAAATAACTAATATTATTCAGTGGGCAAAAATCAACACTGAAATTTGGTCTTGCTCTCACTTTTTCATTTATGCAAGCTTATGAGCCTATTGTCTGTGACATCTCAGCCTTCAGCAGCACATTTGGAGGGTGTTTTTAAACAGATGACAGAAAGAAAAAAAATAAAAAGTGGGATAAAAAGAAGTCTTGTAGTCCTCACAAACACTTTAAATTTTTTTCCAGGGAGGAGGAAAGAGAGTAATGAATTCTTTGATGAGGCCAAAAGGAATGGGAATTGGTGCTGAATCTGACATGACTTTGCTCCATATTCTTATTATTAATTAATTGCAATCATCAAACTATTTCTCAAACTAACTCAGCTTTCCATAGCCCATTTTCATTCTTGATTGATATTTTTCTGGTTGTTCAGCAAGAAAATGAAAAATGCAAGGTCTGACTTTCTTTTTAGTGTTTCAGTCCAAAAAAAACAGGTTTTCAAAGGTTGAAAATGTGTGAAGATTGGCTTAAGTTATTCATTGGAAAAAGAAAAACAAAACCAAAACAAATTCCAGAAAATTAATGCGGACTTTCTAATTTACTTTGAGAAGTCATCATCATTTCTCCATTGTTTTTGGTTCTTTGGTGACCCAGGGAAATTCTTTTTCACTATGACAAAACTTCTTTTTCTGTAAAAAATGGTAATAATAATTACCTGCTTCACAGCAGTGTGGTAAGATTTAGTTAATTAGTGTTTTCAAAGTGCTTTGAGATCCTAGGATGGAAGATGCAATAGAAATGCAAAGTATTATTATTATTCAGAGTTAACAACCAAATTTCAACCATTTGCACTTATCCATCTTAACAGCATGTACTCAAGGGAAGAAAACACATAACTTGTCAGCAGACAGTCCTCTTAATGTGGGTTATAAAACCACCTTCTTGATTACCATCTGGAGTAACATTCACAAGTGAGGGATAGCAGATGTGTGCGCATGGAGAGATGCATCCCACTTTCCCAATCCATTGGACACATCAGCGTTGCCATACTGTATCCATCCAGCCCAGTATTACGCCTCTGACGCCAGCCAGCTCTTGATGCTTAAGGGCAAACAAGAACCACTCTTGCCTTTCCCTCTGTCTCTTCAGGAGAAAAACCAAAAAACAACACAAGCAAACTCCCCTTTCCTCCTTCCACTTCCCTCTTTCATAATAACAATGCAGCAGCCAACTGTGCAAAGCTTAACAGTGGATGAAAATGTCTTCCTGACCCCTGTGTGCAATTAGTTTCCTCCCAGGAGCATGAGATTTGATTATTTTTGCCGTTATCTTCGCTTGTACAGCCACAAGTGTTATTATCTCTTCTCTATTTTTCAGATAGGCTTTTTTTCCCCCCTTGAAGATTAGCCTGAACCTTCCAGAGTCCTTGCAGTGAGGTGCCCCACGGTGCCCTGTGGAGATGTGCTGCCTCCAGAGCAGGAAGCAGCATCAGTCTGCAGTTGGTTTTTACATCTCTTCTGGCCCCTCGGACCTCTGCAGAGGCCTGCAGGGCAGGGGTGAGGAATCCCTACAAGGATGTGGAGGCAGAGGAGCTTTGTGAACAATCTGCTGAAGAGAAATTTGCTGGGATTTAATGATAAGAAATGAGTCGCATGACTTAATTTAATTTTGCTCAGACTCTGCTTCCATCTTGCCCCTTTTTGGAGGAAGAGGTAGTGGGCCCACAAGAAGAGCCACTCTACAACTCTTGCCGATGGAAAGCCAGCACTGAGCAGAGATGGTTTAGTGTAATACTAAATGCATGGTCCTGGTGCCATTTTATTTACATGCCTTGGGTGGGAACAAATTGAAAGCAATCCTGCCCTCAGGACAGAAACATCAGCCCTCTAAGACACCACACAGCATGCTAAAGGGTCCACCCAAAAAAGCAGCATGGGTGGAGGGCAAGCACGCATGGCTGCTAAGGATGGCATGGGCTGTATCGTCAGAAAGGCTTGTGCAGTGTTATCCAGAAGTTCATGCTCAGCGCAGGAATTCCCAGAGGTGCCATGTCCCGGATGCCATCATTTTCATGGCTGCTCTCTTTGTTGCTCTGAGTTTTATGGGCAGGTGGGGCCAATAAAACACCTCCCTCATTTAGGGGGAGCCTTGTTGCTGACACCGGTTGGCTTAGAATCAGGCCCCTGCACTAAGATGCTGACATTCTCAAACTTAGGGGTGGAAGTGCTGGAATGCTTAGCAGAGTGCCAAAAAAACTGCTGTAAGAAATGAGCTAACAAAATATTTATTAAATGAACCACTTCCTTATTTTGCTTTCAAATTGTATTAAAAAGATTTATAGGGGACAGAAAACAATATTAAAGTAAATCAAATGCGCAAAAGCCTCTGTATCCCCAGGATGTCACTCGGGGTAGAGACAGACTATTTTAAGTCAGTGAACCTGCTTTGTTGCAATGTTCTCAAAAAGCAGGAGAAAAGACCGTTTTGGCTGAGCAGGCCTCTTTGTACTGCCACGTGGCTTTTTCAGTGGTCAGCTGGGGTTCAAAAGAGCACGGTGTATCTATCACTGCCATAGTTAATCCTATCATTAGAAGATATAAACAGCCTTCTCCCACATTGGTAATGTTTACCTCATATTGCTCTAGCATTCATTTTCACTAATATGATACAAAAGTGTAATGATGTATAAGTGTTTTTTAATGTTAAGTAAGTGAAAACAGGTGGGTAATTTACCACTGACTCTATACAGATTGGAGCTGGCATTTCAGAAGGAATACTGTGGACTCTTTCTTCTGCGTTTTTAATATATAATTCGTTTTATTTTCCCAGTGTCTGATTTTACTGTTTATAGTTTATGCCACTAAGTCAGAGCCATAAGTGCCACCATAATTTTGGAACCAGCAGAATGAAATGTTTGTTTAGAAATCTTTCAGTTAGCCACAGGATGAGTGGGTATGATGTGGAAGCAGGTATTCTTTACTTGTATTTGTGTTAAGACTAAATGTTTTGTTTGTGTAAATTACTTAGGAACCATGCTGCTGGGGCATGATATCTCTTGGAAGAATAAGCCCTAAAATGAATCAGTGTTCTCTGTGTTGCAAGGTGGAGGATGCACATCAAATTTACTGGATGTCCCATTTTTACTCTCAGTGTAGAGTAAGTCCTTATTCATTCATTCCAATACATTAATGCCCAGAAACCCCAATAAAAGATATCACTCCATGAAAATAAAAATCAAAACATGGACAGAGAGAGTTTTTACCCAGCAACCAGACCATCCAGGAGTGGACCGTCCCCTACGTAACAAATGGGCAGGGGCTCAGGAAGCGATGAAGTCAATGGGCTTTGCAGGGTCGCACAGGTCAGACCCCACAGGGAGACCCAGTGCTTCCACATCCGCTCTGCTGTACCGTGCAGCTTCTCATGCACAGGATTGGGCCTCATTTCCACTACAAGGGAGCTTTGACTCCCAAGCTAGTGTTGCGAGATTATTTCTTTTTATCTTTGCTTCTTTTTTTAGAATTCCTTTCTTTGAAACATTTTCCTTGGTAGTAATTGCTGCTAAAATTTCACAGAACTTTTGCAAAAGTGACAGCCTAATTCTAGAAAATTTGAAACAGTTGAAAGACATTTGTGCAGAATTTTGTTGCTGAACAGCTTTGTTGGTGAAGTTTTGCTCACTGAAGTTAGCTAGGTAATTTTTGCAAATCAGAGGACTTAAAATTGAGTACGTTCTGCTTCCATGCATTTTCTTGCTATATTTGGCATAACTGAAGGAAAAATTGTATATCAGAGATTCTGTTTTAAGGCACCAAATTGGGATTTCAAAGACTTTAGAAATGGCGTCGAAAGTATTTGCTTAAGATTTAAAAATTTCCAGTGAAAACCCTATTAAAAAAAAGGATCTGGTAGCTCAAACCTGTTTGAGCTATTCACGTTTGCTTTTACACTAAATCAGGGTGCGAATTAGCACCCAGTGTGGTAAAAAATGTTGGCATTTTACCGAGTCTCCTTGCTTCCTACTTGAAAAATGCCCAAATATTTCCAGGTGGGCTGCTGCTCCATGGGGGTTGAAGGAGCCTGCCCATGAGGGGCTTCTTGCAACCTTCTCTGGGGAAGAATGTATGCCCACAGCAACTGTGTGCACATCAGCTCCAGAAAGCTCACCAGCAAAAAGGGCAACTAAACCTGCCATGTGTTAACTTGACCATGGATATTCAAAGCATCCCTCCTTTTGGGATAACGGAAAAGGATGCACAGCTCTGTGGGGGCTGGTGGGGGCTACAGGTCTTTGCTGGCTAATGATCTTGTGCATGGAGCTGTCAGAGGATGAGGACCGCCATCCTCACTCCCAGCCCAGCTAACAGCTCCATTCCATTCCCAGCCCTCTCCTTCCTTTCCTTCGGGCTGTAGGCTTTCTTTGTTATTTTCCTCTGGGGCTGCAATTTTTCCCGGTTAGCCACAGACAGTATATAAAACACATTTTACTAAAGTTCTTCCAACAAAAACTTCATTGAAACAACTTTTAAAGTTGTGAAAAAAATAACAGGAAATTCACACTTAGGCCCTTGAGGATGAAACATGACATATGTCTTCCAACACATAGGCACAATGGGGTGCGCTATAAAAGTAAATAAGGATCACACCATGGTGCCTAGCTGTTGGAGGACATGCCTTTTGCCATTAAGTTATCATTTCCTTACTTTTTTGTCCAAACTCCCATGTACTTTTAATTGTTGACTCCAGTGACTAAATTAATCTTCTTTCTTTTATTTTAATAAAGCAATGTGTGACCTGCCTTAAGGTTAGAGACTAAAAATTAGCACAAGCATTAACATTTAATATACCAACCAAAATGAAGATTTACATTGCAAACGGATAGGCAGTCTAAATTTAGGCTGTTCACAAAATGAGGCTATACACAAATGTATTTCATTAATTATATATGTCTAGGAGAACTTAAATACAGCCAACATTTATGCACACTGAGTACATGTGCCAAAAATGTTATAGTCTTGCAGTGGCGAATGCATTTTAATTTGCATGTGCAGTGTGTTTTTTCAATAAAAAGAGGAAAATTCCCTATAATATGCATATGCTTTCACTCTCCATTTAAAATATTGGCAAAGAAAATCTTCATAGTAATAATCACAGACTTCACTATTAATATCCAAGATGCATTTCATTCATTTGAAAGCTTCCCTTGTGAATTATTAGCACCCATTTGGAATCTTTTCTCTTTCCAAAATGATCAGCTCTTGGGATTTCCTGTCCTCTGGGTATTCTGATGTATTTTTAAGGCCAAATCATTCCTCAGAACATGATAGAGAGATAGAAACACCATTAACACCGTGTTCTCCCACATGACAAAAGTCATATTACTTATTACTGGAACACACTTGTGAATTTTGTTTTAAGAGACCCATTTACAGATGAAAGTGTGTACCCCAAGAGCCTCAGGCTTCTGCAGGAAAGCCAGCCTTAATAAGAGAAGAGATCTCCTCCTGGCTCTGCAGAGATTCATTGCACCTTGCCTTTTCTGAAAACCCCGAATCCTTACATGCCCCATATTTTCACCGCATAGTGTAGCAGCAACTCACCCTTGGGTTAAACTGAGGCACTAGAGGAAGACCATCATTGTCAGATTAAAAAACGGTCACATTCCTACCTGACCATGCTCATTTCCACTTTGGAAGGGGTTAGCTGTTGAACCAGTAATCTGTTGCTGTTTCTGGGGTACTTTTCCTGTTTTCTGGGCTGAGGGTAGCTGTGCTGCATTTGCTCCATCCCCGAGTCTGATCTACGAAGGGACACATCCTTCCACTCATCTGGGGATTTAGGGCTAGAAGGGAAAGTAACTGACAAGCTCAACTAAAAAAAGGGGAACATAAATATACCTGTGAATTGTGGAGTAAACAGCTGCTGAGTGATTAAAACTAAGTAAAGCTGAACCACTTAATCAGTTTTTAAAGCTGTTTGTTGCAAGCATCCCGCAAAGTGACAGATTTTTTCTGCTATATAACAAAACATAAAATGAAAGTAGCCTTTCTTACTTCATGACTGCTTAAAAGTGCTGTGCTGTCTTTTTTTTTTTCCTCAGACTCTGGAGTGGTGTCACTTCAGGAGAATAGCTGTGCCCAGGAGAGACCAGCGTGTGAGAGTGGCCCATCTCCTCTCAAATGGTACACTGCACTGCAGAGATGAAACTGACCCTTCAGCAAAGAAAACTGGAGGTAAATACTGGCAATGAAAAATTCTCAGGGTCGAGTCTTTCATGGAAAAACATGTTTTGCAAGAGCGTGTCCAAAAACAGGGATGCAGCAGGCTAACATGGGCAGACCATGCTTCCAGCGGTGAACACAAGCTCCTGAAAGGTGCCCCACATGTGAATACTGCCCCTGGGGCAGTGTCTGCTGTAAGCAGCAGATTGCAGCCTACCCCTGAATGGAAATCTTAAATAGACTTCCTGTATTACCCAGAAAATTCCTAATACCCTTTCTTATTTATGTACTATATACAGAGGCACCAGAGCTCTCACTGCTGAAGTATGAAGGGTCAGAAGAAAGTTGCCCATTAAAACTGAGAAATACTAGACACAAAATTTACCACAGACAGTCTGAGGGATGTTTACCTATATCTAGAATTCTTTCTACTACAAGCTCTTTTTTATCCATTCCTCAGAAATACTGTGAGAAGAAAAGACTTACAGACTTGGTCCTTTGACTCTCAGGTTAGTGCAAAACACTGTCCACCAAGGGAGAAAAAGACATCTTCTGTCCTTGGAGGATAGGAGCACTTCCTCACAGGAAAAGAATGATGCTGCTGCTTTATACTTCGGCTGTTAGAAGAAAGCAGAGGCCATCAGATAAGGAAGGAAACCTTCCTCTCCACCCTTGCAGGAGCAATGCAGATCCAAACACTAAGGCTGAGCAGCATCTGCTTATAGTTTTGGACAACTCCATAGTAGCTCTCACGTGATGTCTGCAGAGGAAACAAGTGTGTCTAAGAAAGCAGCTAGAGCTCAAAAGAAAAAGTTTACTGTTATTATGTGAAGTTGTTGCTGGGAAAGAAAAATAAGCAGAGCAGTTGAAATTTCAGAAAGAGAATCATGGAATGTGAAAGGTCATTTCTGAAACTACTTGGAAGCCAAGACATTGGGAGCCAATCATTGACATGTCTATCTTTTTGTTAGAGGATGCACAGCAAGGCTTGGTTTAACAAGGGGATGAGCATGAGATAAAGAAATGGGAAACTGTCCAAAGGAATTTGAAGAAACATTTGGAGCTGGAAGTGACGTGACACTTTCTATTTAAGAGGAGTTTTGATCAGAATCCTGTCTGAATCAGATTTCAGGGCTGATGTTTGAAAAAGTCTGGAATTATACTTTAAAGTTTTGATTCAAATCAGCTCACGTCTGAAGAATAACACATCGAGAACTTTTACTCAGACAAACTGAAGAGTTTCCTGTTGAATGTGCAGTGCTGCATACTACAATCATTTATTATCTTCTCTATCATACCATTTCTTAAACTTGGGGCATCTTTCTGATTGACTGACAAAGCTTCTACCCTCTCCTTCAAGCCTCTCCTTGAGATAAGTCTCCACTTCCCTTTTAGAAAGGTTAAGCAATAGCAAGCTGGGGAAATAGGTGAGTAAAGGGAATATTCAATGTATGTAACTGGACCTTTCACAAAACATCTTGCACATACACCTGAAAAGGAATAGGTTATATACTTATCTCACAGACTTTAATGTGTTACTCATCTGCCTGAACTGTCTTCCTTCTACATGTTAGCATCTAGCTCAGTGACTAAGGGTTTTCTGCTGGTTTATAACAGCTGGATAGGAGGATTACTAGAAGCACAGCACTTGCACAACATAGCAGCCTGTCAGAGATGACTCAAAGTGGGACTGGACTCTAGATGTCACAGTCCCTCTGAATGGAAGAACTAGGTCTCTGAGAGGGTGGGAAGAAGCTTTGTCAGCATGTCCTCAGGAGCGGCATGAAGAGCTGAATTGGAGGAGCAGAATATGCTTCTGCTCCTTTTCTTGCAGGTGTGGCATGGAAAGGGCTTTACTGCAATCACTGCCTGCACACATCTTAAAAGCAGCTGCTTCAGGAGGAAATCTCTGCTTATTTAGCCTATGCCTGGAGAAGAGGTACAAATCTTATCCTCCTGTAGCTCCGGGGTGGTTTCTTCATGTCCTAGCTGGAGCCCCAGAGCTTTAACAGCCGGGTCTCTGCTGGATGCTTTCTCAGAGGTGATCAGTCACTCCAATCCACTGGCCTCTCCTTCCCACGCCTTCTCTTGTCTTCACAGCTGTCTTTCAGGCAGCTCCTACCTCTGTGCTGCTCATAGACTCTTCTTCTATCATCTCAGTATTTTATCTATTTCTGTGGGAGACGACTGGTTACAAAGAGCCCCTGCTGCTCTTTCCCTCCCCAGAGCTAGATTGTTTAGGGCACATCTCTGACCTCAAGCTGTTCATGGGTGAAAGAGTTCATCCTACTGGATATTTGGCTTTGCTCCCAAGAATACATACCTTCCCTGGGATCTTCTTCTAAAGAGTTATCAATTTTTACATCAACATACAGCTCTTATATTCTGAATCATTGACCAGTTGCCCAGAGGATCTGTGGTTCTTTGGGAAGAGTGGGATGAGCACAGAAGACTCAGCTGGCCTGACTGCATCCCAAGCAGGATAAGGTAGCATTATGACTGCTTCCTAAAACTGCAAAATAAATAAGAAATAGGGAAGTGATATTGACCTCACAGTCAATGTCCCTTTCATTTACTGAATCTCTTGGTTTATAACCCAGTACACAGCTTGTCACTATAAATATCTCGGTGATCCAGTATGAAAACAGTGTACATCAGAGACGTGAGGATTTTGTCTTCCTTGAAGCTCACCAAGAAAGTGTGATTTACAATGAGAGCAGCATTGGTCATACATTTAAAGCAGGCAGTCCTTGTAGTCAGCGTCTTGTGACGGTAAAATATAAGTACTGCCTCAGTATTCTCCACGGCGTGCAGCGTGCGGGCTGCAGCACCAGCCCACGCAGCAGGGATAGCAAGCACGAGAGGCAGGAGGGAAGCAGTACAGGATTGCTGTGCCTGTCCTTAGACTAGACCAGTGTTCACAATGCCTTTTGTATTCTCTCTTTCAGTCCCTGAGAGCTGCTTGAAGTTTTAGGAGGGAGGTGTTGGGATTGATAAGGCCGCAATAACAGGAGTGTGCGCTAGGTATTAAGGCACTTGTTATCATAGGTACCTCAGGTTTTGTTGCTACTGTAAGCAATCTTTCAAAAAGAGTAACTGATGTTCACAGCTGCAGCCTTTCACATTGAATTTTAGGTCATTGATGGTCTTCTGTATTAGAAGTCATAAAGGATAACTTTGAGTGATGAAAAATTATAGCACTGTCATGACTATTTTAGCTCTATGCTAATTGTCTATAACGTGGTGAGAGTCTCTGATAACAGCCTTTCCACCGCTTAAAAAGAATCACTCCGGTTTTTGGGAGCTGCTCACTGAAAAGGTCTGTCTTCATGGATACTCTTAGGAGAAACCTTGTAACTTCATTTTTGCCTTAGTTCGTATTTGGACATCAAGCTCAGAAGATTAAACTATGCACAGATTGCAACCACGTACAGATTTAAGGCTGGAAAAATAATCACTCATTAAAAAGCTGAATTCAACTCCATGGACAGGAGGCCTGGGATGTATTATTTCTTTCTGGAGCTCCTTTCTGAGATGCCATGCAGATAAAGCAATTTGCTTTCGTACTGCAGGACAGGTGAAAATTTGTTCTTGCCTGTAGCAGCTGGATGTGAGCTCTGTATTAGGTGGCTGGTATTAAAAGTGCTCACACAGCAGTGCTAGTCTTGGTGGGAGGTCTCAGAGATGGCTGGACCGGCAAACTGCAGAAAACTAATATAAGGAAACTCACCTAGAAATTTCTGTTTAACACTTTCAGAGTGCTGGATAGCAATAGAGGTTGGACTTAAAAGAAGGAACCTTCCCTTTGGAGAAAAGACCTGAACGTCTCAGAGAAAAGACCAGAAGTGCAGAGTAATGCCCCTGGAGGGAGCCTAGAACAAGACAGCAGGCTGAGGGAAACCTGTTCCCCCAGAAAGAATGTTGGTGCACAGGGTAGCTGCATCACTTTTACCTAACAACAGTCTGAAGTATTAATGCCAACTGTAGCAATTAAAACAGTCTCTTCAAACACTTCCATTTCTTAACTTGTGCTCTGGACCGTTTTTATTTAGAACTACTGAGAAAGATGAAAATGCATTAGATACTTAAGCCTTACTGAGTTGCAGAGGAAAATACCATTGCTAAACCATATACTCCTTTTTCCTTCCATTTGTGTTTGTCTTGCCTATTTTAACCCTGGATATCTTTGCAGCAAGTTCCCATCTGCTAATCTGTGCTGACTTTACCTTGTAAAAAGCCACCCTTTTATCCGCTGAAACTTAAACATTTTCTTTACTTATACACAGCAAGGAAAGAAAAAGAGAAAGACATGTTCACACAACTCTTGGTCTAGTTAGCAACACAACAGAATTTGATGGATCAAAAAAAACTCAATGGAATTGAATCTGGTTTCTTCCTTCATATTTTTAGTCTGTTTCAGTACAGATGCTGCAATGTGAGCAGACATCAGTGGGACACAGTAGGAACTTAGAGATGAGAGTCTGGAAAAATTAACTCTGTCTTGGCAGAGAAGGTTTGAGGGAGTCTTTATACCCTCAGGTATTCCAGAAAAAGTGTGATTCATCCTACCTGACTGTCAGCACATGTTGTAGATACTCACTTCTGCCTATGCAGGTACCCTTTGTAGGTAAAGGGAGAAAATAGGCATTTTCTCCTAAGATTTAGAATAGACGTTTGAGGGAAATTATTTACTCAAAGGGTGGTGAGGCCCTAAAACAGGTTGTCCAGGGAAGCTGTGGATGCTGATCATGGAAGTGCTCAAGGCCAGGATGGATAGGGTCCTGGACAACCTGGTCTAGTGGATGGCATCCCTGCCCAGGGCAGGGGGATTGGAAATAGATGATCTTTAAGGCCGCTTCCAATCCAAACCATTCTATGGTTTTATGACTTCAACAGTACAGCTCATCACCCCTGGTTTTGACATCTGTCTTGGGAACTACAGTTTGGATCTTCTTTTCCTTCTCACGAAGTAGGTCTAGACATGTAGTTCAGATCTAGATATTGAGTCTGGAAATATCTAAAGCTCAACAGAGAAGTGTCACTTGAACAATGCATGTACAAGCTCCTGTATTATTTGGAGAAACGTGTGTGTGTGTTGTGGGAGGTAAGACTTTGGAAGATGAACCATTATATCAATCTATATGTCTGCTCTGAGGATGCTACAGATGTGACTGTGCAATAAGTGATCCTGTTAATAAAGAGAAGGTTTATTCCTACTGACATGGAATCCATATGGTACATGAATAGGATGCCAGTGAGATCCACAGGACACAAGGAAATGTGATTAACTGCTAAACGCAATAAACTGGAAGAGAAGAAAAAGAGCTTCACAGTCCATGCTCCAGAATTATCTCAGCATTGTTCATTAAAACAGTGACCTCCCCAAAGTTTCACAGACCTTGAGGACATCGGTAGTCTCTTGTACTGTCCCTTACTCCACAGCAAGTTATAGTTGTTGGTTTTCTGCTGTTATATCCACAGTATGCTGCAAGATGGTGAAAAAACTCTTTTAGCCTGAGCAAAGCAGATGTTTTGTTGATCCTTCTGGATGAACTGTCAATTGCAGGCATGAGTGTCTGCTCTTGGAAAAGGCTGGACAAAATGATACTGTTAATTCCCTCTATGTTCCTAGTTCCTGATGTTCCTAGTTGCTGGAAGGGAGGACAGATAGCAACCAAATATTGCCTTCATGGTCCAGTATAAACATTGTGACAGGCAGTGCTCACACCAGGAAAAAACCTCAGGCTATGAACAGCAGGAAAGGGATAAATAATCATGCAATGTCTGAATGTGTCAACTCCCAGAAGGGCAAGAAAATAGCAAGGTTTGCAGAGTCTAAGGGCATGGAGCTGCCCAGTGGAGAGACGGCTGTCTACCAACAGGCTGTTGACAGATTTGGAGACTCAATTACCCCACATGGCAGAAGAAAGAAACTAGCCATTTGCAGCTATGCTATTAGACTGATGACCAATTAGATCCCAGCTGGATTGTATAACAGCTGCAAGATATTTCCAACAACACTGATAAGGCATGATATTAGGCAGAAGAAGTATGACCAAGCACAGACAACATACAGTCTAAACCGTTTTGACATCAGTGGGAAATACTCATTACTGAAGAGAAACCAATAAACATGAGCCATTATTATTTGACTTTTTTTTATACTATATGCTGGGGGAAAGGGGAAGGAGGTCACCTGCTGCTGGGTCACTGGTAGAACAGTGGTTTAATCACAGCATAACACCAAAATGCAATTGAGAGAGGAGGCATGGCCCAAGTCAGGGTTCTAGCAGCTGATAGTCACGTAATTGCTGATATTGTAAGACCACAGCAGCTTGAGGGCAACATGAAATTAGACCTCCAAGGGAAGCCCTTGGAAAATGCAAAAACACAGGATCCCGCTGACTCTGGTTAAGCTTCCATAAATGGAAGGAACAACACCACAAAAATGCTTCTGTACAGCCACTAAGTTTAGCAGAGCACAAATAAGCTGCTCTTGGATGATGCAGACAGAGACAAAATGAAAAAAATTGTTGAAAAAAGTCCCTCTCCATTACCCTCTGCTGATAACAATGTTTTGAGTTATCAAAGATGAAAGTGTTACCATTATGCAGTCAGAAGACTGCTCTGGTACATTCTTGAGGAATCGAAAGTGAGATTATCCATTCACCTCACCTATCTGACCAACTTCTGTTCACTTTTGGCAGGAAGTTGTAAGGCAAGACCTCTGCAGACAGGTAAATGGAACTAGAGCACTTCCAATAGAAGCTGCACAGAAGAAGTTCTAAGAATGAAGAGTCTGAAGGAGGCTCCAGGAAATCAATATATGTCCATGTCACTGTAATGTGAACAGAAGTTGTTTCACCTCCATTATTAGATTTCTTGTCAAAAATCAACTTCATTTTACACCTTTTATGTGGTGTTACGCAGCCAGCAATACACGGGACAAGATAACCTATGGGTGTAAATATTTCTCTGATTTCCAATAAACAAGTTTCCAAACTGTGGCACGTGGTAGAGATAACAGGTTACACTTTATTGTCTCTCTCCTTTTTTCCAGGCTGCTGAATTTCATTAAAAGATGGCTAAAATACATTAATTACTTCCCTAATATTCCTGTAATTGCTATTGCTTTGCCACAGGGAGGATATATGATAGGAAGTGGAAGAGGAGGTGATCTTTTTAGATGGGAGAATAGGAAGGGAAGTGTTCATCAGTCAGTCCTATTAAGATGTGATCCCAGATGATAAAGAAGTTTAAGGACCTCTGCTGCTTTAGCACATCTCTGTGTTTTCATTACTGTAGCTAGAGAATGAACTGATGGGCTCACAGAGAGACTGCCTTGTTGCTGAGCTAATCCCTTGCTTCGACCGGTTTTACAGCTTTGTAACTGTGCTGATTTCAGCAGAACCATCCCTGATTTCCACCAGTATAAAGAAAGGGGGACCTTGTCAACCTGCTTTTATAGAAACTGAGGCCCAATATTACCTTTCAGTGCTGATTTTATTTTTTTCAGAAGGCAGAGACAGAAAGTCATCGTAGCGCAGGAGGCAACAACCTTTCCGTGGTATCAGCTGTCAGTATCAAATGTTCTGTCTCTCCTCGTTAGTTTGTACCTCTCCACTCAGCCTAGGAGGAGTTAGCTTGCTTCTGTCTAGGTGTAGGGCTAGACTGTACAGGCACCTACCAAAGAGCTCAATGTGTGCAGCTCAGCATCAGGGCAGCAGCTCACACTGCCGTCTCCAGACCTTCAGAGGAATGGTGCAGCCTCCTCTCTTGGTGTGTCATGCTGCTGGTGGGTTGCAGAAGCTGCAGTCCTAAGGTGGGTCATTTCAAAATTCATCCTTGGCCTCATGCCTCGAAGTAGAACTTGGATGAACCAGTTCACAAAAGTATGAAAGGTCTCCTGATGGCCCCCAAATGATCATTATTATATTTATAAGGTGCTTTAGCGGGAAGGTGATGTTGATAAACCTTTACTAAACACTGATATGAGAAAAAAACGCTGCCTATTTGGATCTTGTTAATTAAATATACATATAAGCGAATTTTAAAAAAACCTCCCCCCCCTTTTTCATTACATTTATTTCTGATAGCCATGGTGACTTCTGATGCTGATAAAAATATACCTGATTGTAGCTTTTTTGCATGTGTGCTAAGTGTAGATGAGCTGAATCTGCTTCTCTCAGTACTTTCGCCAGCCTGCTACATCTTTTTTTGTGGTGAGCTCCTTGGAACAGCAGCTCTCTCTGTAGTTACAACTGTGCTTCACTTATTTTAAAAAAGATTAAGCTATTTTAGTTGTAATATGACACTACCAAGAAACAGCTTAGAAACAGGGCAGTTTTGAAAATCCTGTCTCATTGAAGGCTTTTTTGTTGTTGTTGTTTTGTTTGTTTGTGCTTTATTCAATACTAATATTTACAAACGTTGTGCACCATTCTGGGTACACTATTCTTATTATGTGTGTACAGAGATCAGCACAGTAGTGGGCCCTCTTCTTGTTGAGAAATACTGGGCACAACTTAGCAAACAACAAACCTAAGGAAAATTATACCACTAAGTGGAAGCCCACAGTCAGGGTTTTTTTTTTGTTTGTTTGTTTGTTGGGTTTTTTCCCCAATCAATTAGGTTGGGAAAGACCTCTGAGATAATTGGGTGCAATCTATGACCCAACACCACCATGTCAACTAGAGCCTGGTACTAAGTGCCGCATCCAGTCTTTCCTTAAACACCTCCAGGGATGATGACTCCATCACCCCCCTGGGCAGTCCATTTCAACATCTGATCTGGGAAGAAATTCCTCCTAACTTCCAACCTAAACCTCCCCTGGTGCAGCTAAAGACTGTATTTACTTCTACTTGTGACCCTTAGCTGCAGCTCAGACATTGTTTTTTATGCTGTGGCTTCAGAATGATCGGAGAAGGGCTCTTAGGGCACAAGACTGAGCCCAAAGGCCAGACATCTCTTTTTGGTGACTGAGTGTCAAAGTTTGGAAAGAAGAGCAGTGACCTCAAAGAGAACCCCAGACTGCCATCTGGTTCTTGCTGAAAACAGGATACCTTTTGAAGCTTTTTACTGTCACATGTTTTAATATCTAGGCATGGTTTGATTCAATTCCAAATCAAACTGCATAGTGATATTCAAGAAATTAATAAATGTGAGAGTGAGGCATGTTTCTTGGCAAAATACTGTGCATACCTATTGCATGGCATAAATAATACATTGTGATAATTAATAATGATAAATAATAAATAATGCAGTCAGTTGCAGCACTGGGGACTGTGAATAGACCTACATTTATAAAAGTTGGAATTCTAAGCTAAAAGGATAATATTTCAAGCACTAAGCACTAAGCTGCAGCACTTTGTATTATTGCACAATTCACGGTTTATAGTTCAGTAAGGATATTCGACCACCCATCTTGTTTTTAAGCACCCAACACCAAATTACACCAGTGACAGTTACACGCCTGCAGACCTTTGAGCATCAGATTTACAAATCAATTCCAGTGGCCTAAGCTGCTCCCACAAAGCAGGAATAGGCATACAATTGCACCAATAATTGTGCATGACCTTAGAAATAGGAGCACAAAAAGAAAGGACTGATATAGCTCAAAAGCTACACAGAGCATTTTGAAATTTGTCGTTACGTAAAACATACTTAATATTTACCATCCTGTACTATTCATAGAGGCATTGTATTGCCTCTTCTCTTTCACTGAACTCATTTATCGGTCCTGCATATTAGCCCCCATTCTAATAGGAAATGGGAGAGCTGATTGACAGTTCATTTAACCAGATATTTCTTGAGGGAGAAATTGAAGAGGTTAATTATAATATCTCTTACTGCTTTAGTATTTCAGTGAGCCACAGTGTAAATATAACGTAAGCCTAGAATGAGAACCAATATTTTCCTGACACCTCCCCAAGCAGGCACTCCAGATTTTATGATGCTGAAGAGTCAGAGAATTCAGACCCTATTCCTCTGTATAGCAAAACAGGGACTTCCAAACAGAAAAATAAATTTGTTGGCTTTAACAATATATATTTTTGGTTAACTTAGCAGTTTCAAAAGTCCCTGCTTTCCCATGAATTCAAATGGGAGCTGCATTCGCTGAGTTCTGCTCTGCTGCAGACTGTCATGCTGGCAATCTGTAAGTCATTTATTTATTATTTTCCACTGTAAGTACAGCACCTTTTTCAGTGATTTGGTTTTTTAGTCAATTATATATAGTGGTTAGAATGGCTGTTGTATTCCACTGCTATTTCATTTAAAGATACATTGCTTGGGCTTCCCTTCAGCCAAGTACTTAGGCAGGTACCCAACTTAAAGTGCAGCACCATCAACATTGAGTCATCTGTTTTAAATTAGGCACTCTAGCTGAACTAGGACTTTAATTAGGCAGTTTTGAGGACTCCTTTGCCTTTTGTCATGAGGCATAACCTGCTGTCATCAATGGAAAGCTTGCTTGAGTGCAGACTTTGTTTCTGTATTTCCAAGGCATAGATCTCCCCAGTGATGCCGTTTTATCATGTGCTTTTATTACTCCATCCCTAATGTCTTTCACTGCACAAGAAGAAGAGAAATGAAAAGAAAAATGCAGACAGGAAGGTGGCAATTTAGGGACTGTGTGTCTGTGTGACAGGCATCCTAAAGGAGAAGAAAGAAAAACATTTAGGAAGTTCTGTGCAGCTACTGCTCAAATACAAGACCACCCCACTGCAGGTAAGAAATGAGAAATTTTGAGGGCTACTGAGCACTGACTCTTCACAGTGGATCAACGCTCAAAGTTATTTAGCACAGGTGTTGCTATAATAGTGACACACTGATAAAATTCCATGTTCACTGGCCCTCAAGCACCTCCCTCCCACCTGTGCAGTGGTCTGGTATTAGTATGCTGCAGCTGTAATGAAAACCGTATCATCAGCTGGGCTGTGTCAAACCCTGCTTTTTCCCTGCCTTGTGCATGCTTATCTCCTCCTCTGGGCACTGGTCTGCCCATTTGTTGCTTATACACATGTTTTGAAGGGATGGATGCTTGCAGTGGATCATTGTGTATGTATGTGTGTAGTATCTCTATGGAGCGGGGAAGTGAGGGGGTTTTCTGCGTTTGTATGGTATGAAGTCCTTTTTTCGATCCCAGCTCCAAGGATTCCACGTGAGGAGGTAGTATATGTGTGTTGTACAGGGGAGAAACAGGAGGTGTAGATTTCAGTACAGACTGAGAACCCAGGCTGCTTGTGGAGAAGGGAAGCTGAAATTTCGTTTTCTGTCATGTGGCAGTTGACGCAGCATGCCTTGGCCTTTGGCCCTTTACACAGACTTGGGATGGGGCAGGGTATAGAGGGGGAGAGAGAAAGAAAGAGAGAAAGAGAGAGAGAGAAAGAGAGAAAGAAAGAGAGAAAGAAAAAGATTTTTGAAAGTAATAATTTTATAACATCTACTGATACCCTCAGGAAAAGCCTAAAAGTGAAGGGTTACTTTATATCCAGCAAAATTCAAACAGGAAACTTCGAACTAAATACATGTTGGGAACATTTGTCTGAGTTTCATTTCGTTATAGTAGTCAATTAGACATGCTGAGAGAAAATGGTGGTTGACACTAGTGTCACCAAGCAGACTTTCCCAGGGATTAAAGGGTTCTTGCTCCTGTTTTGGTCTTGAGGAAAGGTCAGTGACTGCAACATGGATGGAGGGGCAACTGACAGACATTACATGCAGGTAATGCAGGTCTAATGCAGGTCTGTCTTGCCAAAGATTGAAGAAGCCACCCTCACCCTAAGCTGAAGTTCCCAGAGGGAACTTCGCAAGAGGCACCTCAGCTTTGACAGCAGTAACACACCGTGTAGATAGTTCTTGACTTGGCTGGACCCTGCCTGGCCCTGCTACTGTGTGTTGAGGTCTCCCAGCCCCACTCCCCAGTGGTGGTGGTTTTGCTCTTACTCCGTGCAGCACCACACTGGATGTCCTTCCAAGCTCAGCACAGTTAATCTGCCTCCCAGTTCATTGCTATGTGGATACTCAAGAGCTGGTCGTAATATAATACCATTTTTATAAAACAGAATTTTATCACTTTTTCCTTTTTATAGTACAGGAGTGACATATTTGTTACATTTCTCTTAGGTATAGGAGACTTAGCCTGCTGCACTCGAGTTTCTACTTCTTTCCCCATCCCTACCTATGAATCATAGGGTTTTTCACCTCTTATTCCACTGATGCACAACATGCAGCTGGGATACTTCCTCCTTTACACATATTTGCACATCTTGAAGAAGTGCAGCCTTATGCTACCAAGCCAACACACATGTCCCACACAGATGTTAGAGCTCTTAAGATCCAAAGAGAACGTGTCTGAGAAAATTCAAGAGCAGGACATGGGAAGAGGCAATCTCTCTTCCCTTCGTTCCTAAGGAGAATAACAGCAAGTACAGCAGCATAAAATTAAAACCAAAGCCAGCATGAAGGGAAAAAAGAAAGTACCTAGCATTTGACAGGTAGACAAGACTGACAAATTGACAAGACGGACACAGTTAGGGTATAGAAAGGTTCAGATAAATAATCTTTATTCTAACACTTCATCATAACCAGATCAGCAAGACACTTTGTTGGTGGGGAGAAGAGAAAAATAAAATTTATCTTGCCATTTTTGCTTTACTAGGGAATATGTAACAGTTGGCAGTGTAATACACTTTTTATTTTCATGAGTTATGGATGTGCATGGCCATCCCTAAAAAATTGAAATAAAAACTGTATTACACCGCCAAGTCTCATATACTATATTTATACCATACCAGAGGAGGTGTCTGCAGAGCAACTATAGATATAAACTTTTATTATATCTATAGTTTCTCATGTTATTAGTATAGTTGTGAAAATAATAGGATTTACTGAAGGTTGTTATTCCCCCTAGTATCACTGATGTGGTATGAACAATATATTGACCTTTTGGATATTTTTGAACCCTTGCAATGGATTTGAAAATGTGGTCACCTGACATGAACAGCCTGAGACCTTGTCCCCAGTCCAAGGCAATGGGCTCATAGTGTCCTTGTAAGGCAATATTCAGATTAGCCTCACAAAGTGCACCCTGGTAGTATCTGTGGTGTTTCCCTTTTGTCCTTCTCAGTGTGCAGGGAACACTAACCAAACTCCAGCCCTCTAAATAATTGCACAGAGGGCATGAAGGCCCCAGGCTGTAGCAGACTGCAGGATGGAGTTGTGCTTCATCATTATGCTTGGGTTTCTACAGTAGAATGACACAGAATTTTGCCACTGAAACAGTTAAAGCCTATAGACCTTGTTAAGCAAGATGGCTCCAGGTTTTCTAGGTAGCATTCATGCTTCTTGACTGATTTCCCAGCTTCCCCCCAAGGCAAACCCCCTGTCCTGTGGGGATACACTGGCTGCTCCCCTTTCCTCCACCCTGCTGAGACAAGTAGGAGAGCAGGCAAGACTCAGTACCTATTCAGTTCTGCCAGGGAGATACAATGGTGCCATGGTGAAGGATCCACACAGGAGGAGCTTCTGGGCATGGGATCAGCCCTGCTGAAGGGCATGAAGATGTTAGGAAAAGTATGGAGGCAGGAAGATGCCACTGTAGAAAGGAGGTGCTTGCTGTAACGTGGGCTTGCTCTGCTGTCCTGCACATATCATGGAAATACAGCCAATTCTTTCTGATGCAAGGGGAACACACATTGACAACTTGCATCTGCATCCTGTAGGTACACAAAAGGTACCCACTCAAGTTTTGTGATCTCAGAGGCACAGGAGAAGCCAGGAGCACCTGTTTAGTGATGGGAAATGACATTAGAAATGGGTCTGGAGGAGCAGCATATTTATAACCTTGCACAGCACCATATGGTGCTTGGTAGCAGAAATCTTCAATTGAGATAGATGAGCAAATGCAAATTTCAGCTTAGGTTTGATTTTTTAAATTTTTTTTTTTTTTTTTAGCGATCATTTTATTTAATTTGCTCTTTTTGTCTCTGAGTGCTCAAGCTGACTTGTGTCTTGCCCCTTGCTTTCTGGAGAAGGCTTTAGGGGCATACAGCTTTAATTGTTTAAATAAGTCTATATCCACTGGAAGAAGGGGAGGGGGAAGCATGGAAGAAAGGATATGCCTAGGGATGACAGACTGAGAAACTGAAGTCAAAAGGACACGTAGCTCAGGCCCTTAGGACTGGAAAAGCAGCCCTTAGAAATTTGAGGTCAGTCAGGCCAGAGGCAAAACTGATTTCTTTTTAATCAAGCTTAATTGTTTATATTAATACATGAATTTGCACGCAGTAATTCAACTCAGCTTTTTAGCACATCTTTAAAGGAAAATTTTGAAAACCTTGTTTTGTTTTGTTTTGTTTTGGTAAGGGTCTAAGTCTATAAATTACATTTGGGTTTATAAGGGGCTGATGTAGTCCTTTGAAAATGCAGCAGTTTCCTTACCATTAATGCACATCAGCTCAACCAGGAAGATTCTTGGTTTTCTACTCTGTTGCAATGTCCCTGTTCATCAATTTAAAACCAGTATAGCTCAGCTGTGGCTCTTTTCTACCAGCTCAGCCTTCTCATGCCCCATGACCATGGGGCAGTCACCATGGGGCACTGCCTTTTATGTCAGGATTGTACCATCCCTGGCTGGCACAGCCCTGTGCCACCCCAATACAAGTACTGATAACTCATGCTGACACAATGTCCTCTAAACAGGCAGTCTGAGTAGTCTTACATCAATCTTTACCACCTTTCTTTTCACCTCAGCTCAAGAGTTACCAGGTGAAGAATGGACTTGTATCGCCCAATGGGACTGTACCTCCTGGTCAGGGTACAGGGTCAGGACAGAAGTGACTAAGGAGGTCACTGCAGTGATGCCTGCAATGGTCCAGGGCTTCTTTGGTGAACAAAGAGTGTCCTCCAAAACCTGGGGTGCTTAGTCTGCCATCACACACCACACATTCCTCATAAGCCACACGCCGAAATGCAGGGGGCACGCTTTTGTTAATGTGTTAAGGTAACCGATGGCTCACCGAGAGGCCTATGTAACAATTGTAGTTTTGCTGATTTATTAAGTGCCAATGGTGTTTTAATATTGTTTGTGTTTCAGAAATAAAGATAGTCATTGCCCTGAAGGCTTACAGTCGGAAAGACAGATACACACAATACAAAACTCCCTGTGGATACTCGAAAGAAAGATTTTTTTTTATTAAGGAACTATTCTGATTTAATTTGGTTCTTTAATATGATATTGGAGCAGTGCAGGGTTGAGTGTCAGCCAGCTGAAAGCACTCCTCTGCTGGGCTGCAAAGACTGAGAGAGGAGTATCAACATGTGGAGGGAGGGGACATGCAGCCCCCCTCTGACTCTATCAGAGCTTCAGGACATGAATTCCTGGTGATTTGTTCCTTAACCAGCAACCTCCATCAACCTGCTGCTTGACTCTCACTCACTGCCCGAGTCAGGAAAGTTAAGCTACAGGGAATGTGCTAAACTAAAACTTGGTGTTAAAGGACACAACAGCAAGGTGACATGAGTTTCTACCTGTTTCACAGCAGGGTTATTGAAGCAGTCAGGCAGTCTATGTGGTACAAGTAGGCAGATGGGGCTTATGGCTTTATAGGCCTCTCATAGACGGTGAATTTGGCATTCACTTAGAGTTTCTGTTTCACACTGTGGTTGGGATTGCCAGGATGGACAAGGTCAATGGAAATGGACCAAGATTCACCCAGCCTCTGTGGCCTGGAGAGTGCTCAAGTGCTGCTAGACAGCAGTAATTCAGGAGGCAAGGGGCGTGAGTGGTACCTCCGAGTGGTTCTGCATCCAGGCATTAGCGCCTGTGTGTGCATCTGGATACATGCACAGACACGCGAGCCTTTGTCAAACTAAAATGGTCTGGAGAGTCACAATTGCAAGGGGCTGGCAGCGGCTTCTGTGGTGTCACGTGGTCAGCACTGGTAAAAGGTAAATTCAGGTGGACATCCCTCCCCAGTGTTTCAGGAGGCTGACAAAGCTGCTTTCTGAGAGCATGCATGACTTCCTCCACTGCAGCGGCCAGAACAACTCTGCCACTCATTTCCTGCAAACCCACTCAGGGCTCTGCACTCCCACATGGAGCAAGCTGTGGGGGGACATGTTAGTCCTTATTCTTTCACTTAAACCAGTGCCAAAATCAATTTTGAGAAATTATCTCAAACTTGCTTTCAACTCGATCTGGGTGTTTCTTTAGTGCTAGAATATCGCCTCATACACTGGAATCGTTATTACATCACGCTAATCTAATTTAAATGCATTTTTACTGTACTTGGTTTAATGAATGTGGAATGTGTCACTATGAAATTGCACCATTAATTTGATAAATAGGACTTGAAGGTATAATTTTTTCCAGCATTGCAGACTAATGAAGCTAAAATACATATATAATAAGAAGTGTAAATAATAAATTATTCTTAGGAGCAAAAAAATTAATTAGATCTTACCACAAATTGCATCTCAATGTCAAAGTTTTTTTACACTACTGACTTTCAAACTAGTTGGAACATGACTGTGATCTTTGGAAAGTTTCTCAAGTAATTGCTGTGTATACACATATTTGGGAATATACCTTACGAAGCTACTTCAGTTCCTACTGGTATTTCACATGCAGCTTTCTCATGTTCCCTACCGTCACACCTGAATTTTAATAGCATTTAGAAGAATTCCTGTTATTATTTGTTCTAAATTCCAGCATTCTTTTATTCATTAAGACTAGAGGAAAGTTTTTTTTAAATTTCTCACACTGATGAGAGAGTAAAATTAGGACATACTGCATGTAAATTCTCTGCAGAGGCGACCGTGCCCCCACAGCCCACTCGCTGCCTCTGCTGTTGAAATCAATCGGAGTTTTTGCACTGACTTCAATAGGAGAAGAGACTACTGTACAAAGCACACTACTTTTCACTGGTAATGGAAATGTCACAGCAGTGCCATTCAGGAAGGAAACCAAGTGGAGGGAAATTAAAGAGGAAACTCCAGTCTTGTGCAGTTTAGTTGCTGATAGCTCATCTTGCTCAGCCTGCTGCACCCTCAGCTGGTTACACAGTGCTGCCTGGTTTAGCATTCTCTGCCTCTTTGTCATTTCTTATTGAGCCCACAAAGAAAGGTTTTATCTCACTCCTCTGGAAAAGAAAGCGCCTAGAGATTGAAGAGATCAGGTGGCATTTCACCTCTAGTTTTCTTCATTCCCAGCTGGAGAGCCTTGAATGCTCTGCACAGCCGACTTTTCTCTGACTATTCTATAGCTAGATGAAGGACCACTGGCCAAAATGTCATCTTTAACCTTATTTTCTATTCCTAGTCTGTAGTTTAACAACCAACATTTTTACTTCCCGTTGCTTGATTTGCAGCCAAAATTCTGACGTGTTATCAGTTTTGTTGCCAGATAGCGCATTAAGCCTTACTAAGGGGTAAACATAATGATCTTCATTAAACCTTCTAAATGAACCCACCTCCTGCTTCTTCAGGTGAAGGAGGGCATTGACAAGGAACACTGCTGAAGTATCTTACAGCTATTTTCCCCTTGCAAGTAGAAGGAGGGAGAGATGAGTGGCAGCTTTTAGAGAAGGAAAAAAGTTAGATAAACATGAAAGGGTTTGGGAGATTTCCTTTCTTAATGGCAAAGTTTTCCAGCAATAAATCACAATTCAGTCCATGCCATTAGTTTTGGGGGCATTATATCCCCTCATTAAAGTGTATAAACAATTATATTTATTGAAGGTAATGTACTGTGTAGTGCATTATAACGACACTCATTAACATATGTAATCATCATTTGAATGGGCTTTACTACAATGTAAACTGATAATGGCATGATTACCCACTGGGTTATTAACTTTTCAGTCCTAAGATAATAAAAGGTGATACAAGAAACAAAAAGCACATGTGCATTGCCCTTCACATGTGATTTATGTGCTTCACCGTGAAGCTATGAACACAGGTACCCATCATTGGGGAGACTGGCTCTTTATTGCACATTGTATTTGACAGAATAATAAATGGAGCTGAATGGTTCTTGGGTGGGCACCTGGGGAAAAAAAGTCCTGTGAATAAAGCAGGCACTACTCCAAACTGCAAGACCCAGCAAAGCAAATAATTTTGTCTTTCTCTCCGTCTCTCTCTCTCACTGGCACTCTGTGGCTTACAGACCTTCATGTGCTCTGTCTAATTCGCAGATTAAGGAAAAAAAAAAAAATCCATCTTCTTTATACAGTTCTCCTCCTCTCCAGCCTGCCACACGCTCCTCTCTGCCTGGGATATAATTACTGGTTATGAGAAAATGAAGGAATGCACTATGATAAGGTACCTGTGTGCTAAGGTATTCATATTATGCTAAGTGTATGCTTGTATCAAACAGATGGTTTCAGGTATTGAAATGCAGCTTAGCTGCAGTATCAGAGAATAGATTTATCAGTTTGCTGGAGCTTCTCTTCTATAAAATGCCTATTTGGAGGCATCAGAGGTATTATAAATACAGCTTATTTGTGTAATTTATCAACCCTCTCCGGGGTTTGTCTCTGTGGAATCTTAGTGCCTTAATTTTAATGAATGAATCTGAGTTTGTTTTAGGAGGGGATGAGTTAAGAAATATTAAAATAAAAAAGACTCACGAGCAACCATTCAAAAAATCACCAGTTACCAACAGACAGGGCCTCTCCAACATTAAGTGGCATATATATGCTGAAGTGAAAAACGGTGTATAAATCTGCAGTGCCTATGGTGAATTGAAATGCATGGGATATGCCCAATGAGACATTGTAGTGCTAGTAAGACCTGTTTCTCCACTATGCTTTGACTTGCAGACAAGATGCGGATATGTTAACAGATGATATGAGTTTGCCCTGACACAGCACTGGTGCAGAAGTGTATGGAGCCAGAGACTGGAGAGTTCCCAAGTGCTTTGCACACTTTAAGGACCGTGTCCAACAAGGTGCACAACCTTGCAACTGCATCAGTCAAGGTTAGCAGCCAAACAGACCTAGTCACCAAGGGGTAGCACAAAAAAACTCATACCCAGAAAAAAGCTAAACAATCAGGCCAGAACCTTGAGTTTGATGGCAGATACAACCAAGCAGAGAAACAGAAGGGTACACCACTGAAGAAGAGCTAATGCTGCCATTAAATAATATTCAGGTTAATATAGTCATCTCTTACTTTAGAATTCGTTTGAAACAAAATTGTTTGGAACTTCTATTAGCTTGACATTTCTTTAAGGAGTCCTCCGTCTGTCCCTGGCCCTTGAAGAGGCTAAATATCTGCACTTTCAGCTCTCCATGGAGTTCTAGAAAGCTCTGGGATGGTTTATGGTTTTCCATTAGCCAAGGGTCTAATAGAGTCCTGAGATCCGTTAAGTGGGAAATTCTTCTCATGGAAAGCAATATACCGTAATTCTTTGCTAAAATCTGAGCCCACACAAGAAATTTGAGCTTGTGGTAAAGACCAGGGTGCAGTAAGTTTGTGCAGGAAATTACTTCATACTGTTTGTTATTGGACTATTTATCCACGACTTTTTAGACAACAGACATGATTGACTTGATTCACTCTTGAACCAAAGAGGGCAGATGCTCATTAGATGACTGGCCCTGTGGACAGGAGCTTTAAATCACATCCTGGTACTGAAAACACCTCGTTAGTGATTTGGAAACTGCTGAGGGGCTAAGGAGAATGAGAACACCCTTCCCTGCTCTGCTGACAGCATTTTTCCAGATCAGCTGTACTCATTTAGGGAGTCAACCAGGACTGTGAACCTTGCACCACTCTGACCTCCTCCCAGCTAGGGCAGACTTTCTGCTGCAGTAGTGCCACAAGTAGCATAAGTGAATCAAACCTATTGTTCTTTCCTGGCCATGATGACTTACTCTTATGACTGAACTGTTCCTACAGTGTATGAAAACCCATAGCGAAACCCACAAAATAACAGTATGTGAAAATACCTTGCACTACCTGAAAGTTCAAAGAGTCAAGGTCTGCTTTTGTTATTGCCAGTTCCAGCTGATAGCATCAGTGCTTATTTCCACAATCTTTCTTTTCTTATTTCCATCTGTTCAAATTTATGCTTTAGCTGGGAGAAGATTAGAGATAAAAATCATTGTTCGGTACCACATACAACAACTTGGAGTTTTAAAGGTCTCTATGTTTCCTTCAAAGCATCATCCAGTATCATGGGTTTTCAGATACTTCACTACTGAGTAGTTACTACAAGAAAACAATGTGTGGGTTTAACTGGAGAACCTTCAAAGCAAGGAAAGTAAGGAGAATTAGCATATGCCATGCAGAAGTTTGTCTGCTGTTAAGCCTTATGGTCTGTCTGGCAGCACTGGAAAGTCAACTGATTTGAAAGGTCTGACCCTCCCCAGAGCAGAGTGCTCAGCCCTCCTGGAGAGGAGGAAATACCTGGCATTGCTCTGGAGCAATTCCTGCTGCTTCCTATTCACTGCAGCACTGATGGCTTTGAGGACAGGGAAAGCAAATTGCACAGCAACTGTGTACTGCAGAAGTTGTGCTGAGGGTTCAGAATGGGTGGAGAGAATCAAAACCAAGCAAGAAACTAACACCTATGGTAGTACTTGTGTCACTGCCCAGATTTCAGAGCAGCACAAATACTAAATTTACTTGGCTCACCAAAGCAAAGTGTGGGCAAGCATTTACTGCTGAGGAGGAGGTGCAAAACCTGCCTCAGACTGGCATCTGCTCTTTGCCCTCAGACAGCTTTGTAGTGCTTCGTCACAGGGAACAGCCACTGAGCACCTTGAGATTTGTGGTTAATCCAAGGAAGACTTGAAAATTAAGGAAGGGAAGACCTCATGATAGTTTTCACTCCAAGGAGATATTTTCTTTCCCCTTGTGGTATTGTTCCTCTTGTTTTCAAAGTCTCAACACAAATCTAAGAGCTCTGCATGAAAGGTACAGTAGTCTGGGTATAATTACCACAGCTGCCACAGATGGCTCATTTTAACAAGAGACCCTAGGTAAACCTAGCTGTTTAGCCTGCAGCATAAACAACAAAATATTCTACTTAAACAAGTGGATCTGGGTCTGTGGAGGTGAAGCTCAAATCTGTCTTGCTAAGCTCTGTCATTAAAGAAGTGCAAAAGATGTTGATGGGACATGGGCCAGCTCAGAGCTCAGTTTTAATGTGTACCTAGGTAGTCTCCAAGGAGGAGGATATCTGGGTGTTGGGGTGCACTTGGCCCTTCAGCTAGGGTCCCCTGAGTACTGCCTTTGAAATGCAAAGCATCCTTCATTCCCTGGGAAAGGAAGAGTAGGGAAAAGAAAGGAAATTTTAAAACTAGTAAAATTTTCCAGTGGCATCTACTTAGACCCTCTAACAAATCTTGTTCCAGGACAAGTACCCCAATGTTGTACACTGTTAGTTGCCCACTGTCAGGATTGGTGTTAGTATGTTTTGTGGATGAGGAACTAGAAAGTCTCCTCCTGCCTGACTAACAAGCACTACTCCAAATCAGGTCAAAGAAGATGGGGGTGCAAGAGACTCAGTAGAGAGGACATTAACACCTAAAACTGCTTTCCTTGTGGGAGAAAATAAGAGAGGAGAAATGATTTTTAGTTTTCTGTATCTGTTCACACTTGTGAACTGAGCTCCGAATCAATACACATATTCTTTCTGAATGCTCACAAATTGGTATCTGCAGGATACCTTTATTCCTTCCAGCCCTGTATCTCCACATGCATCAGCAAACTCTCCTCACAGAGGTCCTGCTGGCTCCAGCTCATTAGCATAGAGCTACTAATTTTCCTTTTTCCCAAAATCCTTCTGCTACCTCCTCTGCATGATCATAACGCCATTAACCTTTCAGTCAGGTAGAGTCATGTTATACTGGCCATTTTTATTTTCTCATCCAGAAACTGTAGCCTGTGACTACATGGCATTTCCTAGCTACCACATTTAGCTAAGCCCATGCTGCTGACCATCACAGCCTTTCCCCCTCTGTCCTTCAGTGCTGCTGCCACAACTGTCCACTCCAGCTCCATGCTTCCATCACGTTACCTGCTGCTTTGGTTTCCTTACGGACTAGTAAAATATGTTTCCTCAATGATCTACAAACATGGAGATGAGCATTTCTGGTCTTAACAGCAAGGTCCATAACCTCTTTCATATGTCTCACTTTTCAGTCTGGACTTCAAATCCCAACCTGGCAGCCTCCATCCCTCTGTCTGTTCATTCCACAAACACCTTTACCACTCAGCCCACCATGCCATGTCGTTTCCTCGATCCCATCTTATGGCATGTGTCTGTTATAAAACCAGCTTTAACTTCACCCTGACAGCTTTGTAGGAAGTCTACAGAATAATGGTAATGACAACCTGCAAAGATTTTGTGCAGAAGATGAGGAATAAGAAGTCTACCTTATAGGAAGAAACATTCAAGTTCTTGTTAAAGCAAGGGGAGACTACAGGCTAAGAGGAAGCTGCTTCAGAAGGCTGTAAAATCTCCATCAGCAGAGATCATTACTATTGAGTTACAGAAATGTCTATTAGTGATTAACCTGCTGTAGGACAGAAGCGTGTATGGGATAACATCACAGGTCCCTCCAATCCCACGACTTTATAATGTCTTTGAAATCTATGCAGTCATGTGTGTGTTTATCCCTCTCTTTTTCTTCCTAGTCTTCTTTGAGCATGCTTTTTACTGTTTCTTGTTCCCTGGTTTTCTTTCAATAACTGTATTACTTATTTCACACAGCCCAAGAGGGACCCTGGTCCCTCTTGGGACTTCTGGGCATTACTCTAACAGAACCACAAAAATGTAACAACATTAAACCTTTGATTCATTCCGTACTCTAAGCTGTTGTGCTAGTGCTGCTGTGTGCCAAGGAAGAAGCTGCTTTTTTTTTTTCTTGGTGAAGGGATTCCTGCATACACAAATTTTGGAGAGCATTTGGGCAGTCCTTCGGGAAAAGCAGCACTTAATAAATATAAATTATTATTATTATTTCACCAACAGGAGTTGCAGAATCTTCATCTGGTCTCTCTGTTTTAAGAAAATATCCAAGTGGGAAATTAGTGGGATGTGGTCACACTGGGCCATGTGAAAATTAAATTCTAGGAAAATGAACTGAAATGAGATTGATCACTATATGCTAAGGCACCACAGCCCTACCATACTGTAGCTGTCAGCAGTAAGGCAGGAGAACTCTCTCTGACTTCAGCTACTCCTGTAAACAGGAAAGGCAACAAAAAGCTCATTCAGCATGATTCACTGGAGACCTCCTGAGAAATCAGCTACAGAGATCAGCCACAATCTGAGTATCTCTTTGTGTCTTTTTTTATACAGCAGTTTTCTGAATTTTGCATAGCTGAGCCTTATGTGACATCCAAGGCAGGAGTCTGGTCTTATGCAGAATTGAACTGCAAGAAGAGTTTATTTTTGGGAGTCACTCTTTCTGTGGTGGTTTTAGATGTTGTGGGAGAGCCTCAAAGACCTGGACTCCCTTGTGTGTGGTACCTCTACAAGGGGCTTGGCCCTGTTGTAGGTTTTTGAAGAAGCCCTAGGAGTGGCTTCCAGTGCTTTGGATCACAGGAAGCCCTTTCTGGGCAAACCACTGTTTAACCCAGTGACTGATAAGCAAGTGAGAGGCTCATTGCTCAAAGTGTGCCACCAGGCTGTTCAGAGAGGGGAATGAAACACGGAATAGTCATCAGACCTGATTGTGCCCCCCGAGAAATAAAAATAACCTGATTGGTTAGAGAGAGGGGGAATGGGGTGAGCTGAGGAGGACTGTGCAGGGTCAGCTGCTGGACTGAAGCTCCTCCATAGCACCAAGATAGAAAACATGTAAAAATATATTCAGCCACAGACAGTGTCCCTGGGTTGAGTACAGGAGTGTGAGAATGACCTTCCCAGCCCCGCAGGCAGTGGGGGAGGACGGCTACCCTGGGAGACGGAGCTTTCCATCACAGCACTGAGAGCTGCCTGTGTGTGGCTGTACCAGGCACCTGTGCACAGGAAACATGTGGCTCCATGTGTCTTGGACTGGCTGCTTTTGATCGTTCAGAAATCTTTCAAGAAGTCTTGTGAGAGAAACAGAAAGGAAGAACAAGTTAAGCTGGTGTGCCAACCGGCCTCTTATCTGAGAAGGCTTTTCCTTTTTCTTTCTTTTTCTGTTCCTGTATTTTATTCACAAAGATCCACAATGTACACACATGTATATGGAAATATTAGATTTGTATATGAAAATATGGGCTGCAGGAGGCTGTGGACAATGTTCCCTTTTTAGTTGTTATAAAAATGAAAATAATTGTGAAAGCAGAGAGAAATGTGCAGCTGCTCCAGGCTATTCATACCATAAGAGATCCCATCAGGCCTTCTTTATTGTTGCAGTTTTGGCAAATTATTTTCTTATCACACACAACCTATTCACTTCTGTTCCTGGATAAGCACTTAGGCTCAGAAAGCAGTGGGTCAGCAACAGTTTAGCATAGAGCACATGGAACTGCTGACCTTGGGGACTACTGGTGCCTGCCCCTCCAAAAAGCAGCAACTGGAGTCAATAAAAAACTGGCCAGGCCAGTCCATTAGCAAGCTCAGCTCTGTCACTGCTCGCATGGCTTATTCGATGGCTGTGTAGCCGCCTCCTCCTCCTCCTCCTGCCATTGTATCTCACCTTACGAAATGCAATCACGGCTCCTTCCCCAGGACAGTGGTATGTATAGACGGCTGCCTCCCCGAGGAGGTGAATTTTCCCAAGGGAGGCACAAGTACCTATCTGCGTGAATATAGGCCTATATCCACTGAGTGCACTACTGTGTCCAAGGAATGTGTGATATAGATTAGATCAGCAGCAGTGCTGCACTGTCTCCAGGCCAGGCAATGAGTTTATTGTGCCCAACGCACATGTGCACTGGACAAATGCTCTGGCATCTTCAGCGTGGGCAGAGAGCATGCTGCTCCTATTATACTAGCCCATTAGGGAAGCAATTTGAAGAAAAATATTTAGCAATTTGGAAGGAAGCAAGGTTCCAGAATGGCTTGTTTCTGTGTGACAGCCTGCCATGTACAGATGAAAGGGAAGGCTTGTAACAAATTTTCATTACCCACAAATAAAAAAAAAAGCAACAGCAGGCAGAGCAAGTGCTTTCAGCCTGAGAGGTGTGGCCAGAAATTCCCCCAGGAGACCACAAAGGAACCTCAGCAAAATAAATCAATCAATCTATCAATCACTTACACTTGCATAGCGCCCTTTATGAAAACGGCAATCAGTGCCTGACAGCCTGTCAGACTTTGGCCTTCAAGTCTTTGCCTCAAAACTAGTCATTAAGTTCACGAAAATACAAGCTACAGCTCCCTGCTCTCATTCGGCGTCTTTCCTCACCTTCCCTAAGCTGCCGTGATTTCTCCATAGAAAACGTTCCTTGCTAAGAGCGGCTGTGACCAGCGTATGTGACACCAAGCAGCAGAGAAGGGTCTGTAAACAACACAAGAATTTCAGATTTGCTCTGTTCCCATTCTCTACTGAAAATTTGGATCTAGCATTTAGAATCTGAGCTTGTCCTGCAAGGAGCAGTGCCATCAGAAGCAGAGCACATCATTCCAGTACACACAGTTGGGAATTTCTATCCAAGGCAGAGTTCAGAGAGCAAATAAAATACCATGGTGGAAAGAGCTGTCCACTAATACACTACTGCTCTTCACAGTCACATGGACACTTGCCTGCTGTGTGTGTAGATGACAGTAGCCCCCTAGATACAACTCTTAGGTATGTCAGTCACTTTGCTCTCTTGCACTGAAGTGGGGCACAAACCCTTCGTCTGCTAGTCTAGAACTTCCCCCTCAAGCTAAGTCTCTTGACTAAATCCCCTTAAAAACAAAATTCTCTACGTGAAGATATTTGGTTTTAGAAGTAGCACAAGAACTTCAGGCTAAGGCTTTAGCTTCATTGATAAAAACAAGATTCAGTTACAGATTCTGGTTTAAAAACTCTCCAATCTGGGAACCTGTGGTTTTGTCCTGTATAACCTTCCACAGATGTTTCTTCTGTGAGTTTATCCTATTATGTTTGAGACCTACATATGCTTTTGGCCTTGAGATCCCATGACTCTGAGTTTCTCAGTTTTGTTTATTTTATGCTTAGTGCCCAAAGTTTTCATTTGACAAACCTTTTTTCTTTCATTTTGGGAAGTAATGATCAGTAACCTCCATTTTCCCAGTTTGCCTTCTCTGTGTTTTTATAACCTGCTGCCTTATCCCTCCTTGATCATCTCTTTTCCAGGCTGAGAAATCCAACTCTATTTAATCCTTCCCACATTTTAGAGATGTTCCACATCTTTGATCACCTTTTTTACCTTTTTTGACATTTTTATGATTTGATTAAGTATCTTTTGAGATAGAAGGACAGAAAAGCATATGCACTCTCATGATGATATTTACCATTGTCTTTCTATTAATTTTCTAGTAATACCTAAAATTCACATTTTTCCCTTTTTCTGCCACAGCTAAATGTTTCAATAATTAAATCACACTGTCTGTAAGACATCTTCTTGAAAATACCAACAGCTAATTTTGATCCTAGCATCTTTCTTGTAAACTTAGTGTATTTCTTTTCTAAATATGTTATTTTGCATTTATTAGCATTCCTCCTGCCCTGCTATTACCTAGTTGCTCCATGATCAGTGTCATGAAGCTTTTCTGTATCTCAGTGCAGGCAAGTTTGGGTTTTACCCCTGAACATAACATTAGAACATCAGTGAATGGCATCATATCAATTTTCACTCTCTGTTTTATGAATATGATGCAATACAGGGTCTCAGCAGCATGTCCTTGGAACTCCACCCAGGGACATAACTTCCTTTGTGAAAGCCAATTATTTTTTTTCTCATATTTTTATTTTTTCCCCTCATATTTTTTTTTCACATATCCATTAATAAAATCATCCTGTATTAATTATTCATCTTCCTTGGGGAATAATCTTTACTGTGAGGGTGGTGAGGCACTGGAACAATTTGCCCAGGGAAGTTGTGGATGCCCCATCCCTGGAGGTGTTCAGAGCTGGGTTGGATGGGGCTCTGAGCAACCTGGTCTAGTGAAAGGTGTCCCTGCCTAGGAAGGAGGGGTTGGAACTACCCGATCATTAAGGTTCTTTCCAACCCAAACCATTCTATGATTCTATGACTCTATGATTCTATAATAATTACGATTGTACTCAAGGAAAAGAGCAACTGCCATACTCATTCTAAAAGGTATATGTCATTCCTACAAATGTATTTTCACAATTTGGTGTGACAAAAACTTCAACCTGACTGAGAAGCATTACAGGTCACAGAGCCAGAGAATTTGGATTTGGGGAGGGAGTGAAAAAGAGAGAAACATACAGGCAGCCATGAACATGAGTAAGAGCTTTCTAGTTTTTGGTCTGTTTTTGCAATGTTTTGTGTTCAGTGTCTTGAGGAATTTGATTTCCACTACTGCACAGAAATACTTCGACTTTGCTGGTCCCTTTCTCAAAAAGGTAGGATAGTACATAATGTGAGCAGCTTGAGGCAGAACTAGAGTCCCCAAGATAAGCTTTTGTGTTTAATACCTTCATTCACTTTCCCTCTTGAGATTTTGGAAGCCTCTGCTAATGACTGAAAACTCTATTAGGATTAAATTTTTAAAAATCTTTTTTAAGTGAAGAGATAGAAATCATTGCTTTATGGTATCTATCAATTAAAACTGAATCATTTTTCCTTTCCACTTAGATAATGTTTTCTGATTATATGAATTCCTCTGACTTTCTTTCCTCTTTTGGCCAGCAGGTTTTTACTTCCTTTTAGGACTTTGCAGAAACTGAAATTATACAAACATTTAAACAAGATAGGAAGTCAAAGCCACTAAATAAAAATTTTCCTGATATTTTTCACTTGAATTCCTGTTTGTCTTGCCAAACATTCTTGGGAAAATTATTATAAAGGTAGAAAGATAAGCCATTAGACATGTGTATTTGAATACCATATAAAGAACCAGTCTACATATGTGTGTGTGTGTGTGTGTGTGTGTGTGTATTTGTGGATAAATAGGTATAATACATATGTAGGTAGTTTGGTAGGTAAAGAACACAAAATGAAAGAGGAGAGATACAGAAAGAAGTAAAATATGCAAAATAACTTCAGAGCAAATGACATATTTTTTATTTATCCTTTACTTCCAATTACATTGAAATTGCAGAGTTGCTAGAATTTAATCACCCATGTTCTCTGAATAACTACAGGTATTTAAAGCTGTGCATCTCTTGCTTTTCAGAGGAAGCTGACCCCTGCTTTTATCAGCTATTAAATAAGCTATTTTTAAAATATGTAAATTGCACTATAAAGTAGCTCTCTTGGATTTCAAGCCCTTCATAATGTAGACTTCATAATGTCAACTGTATTCAGCTCTACCTCACCTATATCTAAGCCTGTACCTTATTTTAAACCATAGATTCCCAATCCTTGTTGTGAGTATAGACACTATTACAACATGAATGTTTGGGTGTATCTCTGTGTACAAAAGAAACACTTTTTTTTTTTTTTATACTTGAAAAGCCACAGTGTCAAAGCTTTGCCTATACTACATCCTCTGTATTTACAAAACCACCTAAGTGTACATGCAAAAATTGCTGGCTACAACAAGGAGTGAGCCAATGCCCTCTGTTGTGCTTACTATGTATATAGCATGCTGCTGGATGATGGAGAGAAAAGAGGGGACATAACCTTGCCATAAGTCTTGGAAAGGCAAACACAGAAAATGTTTGCTCCTGGTCCAGGAACTCTATTGATGTGTGCTGAGGAGAAGGATTCAGGAGTCGGCATTCTTCTCAACATGCATACACATAATACGTGTGTATACAGATATGTATACATTTTTGCACAGGTAAACAACATAAACATCGACTCAAAATACAGATATTTACTATGCACACATAAACAAATACATTCTCATATATTGTCTGAACTCAAAGATACACTCTCATATATGAAGTCACTCTTAAAAATATAAGACTATTTTTGGTATTGACCTTGTGTCTAGGAATCAGGTTCTTGTCTAGCAAGAAGAAAGACACTTCATCCTCAAAAGTTTGGAGAGTGAATGTTGCCAGTTTGCTCTCAATGAGCTACTTCCCAGTGCCAGTTCATGAAAGTAAAATATGTATTATTACTATAACATCCACATCACTGGGAGATGCTGAGTTTTAAATATGTCTGGCTGCAGATACTAAGAGAAAAAGTTCCAGGGAAGGGAGAATGCTGCCTATTTTTAGCTTCTGTATTCTCTCAGTGCCTTGTCCAGTTTGTCTTACATCATCATGGAAAAAACAGTTTTGCCATAGGTCTTCAACAATGTTGAAATTTCATTTCATCAAAGAGTAGAAAGCACTGGACAAAAGAAAATAGGAGTCTGGTTTCTATTAGAAAGTTCATGCAATGCCTGACTGGTGGAGAGACTTGTGTCTTTCCGTAGCATGTTTAACATTCAAGGATCAGGAAAATGACTGAATTTTCTTCCTTTTTTTTTTTTTTTTTTTTTTTTTTTTTTTTTTTTTTTTTTTTTTTTTTTTTTTTTTTTTTTTTTTTTTTTTTTTTTTTTTTTTTTTTTTTTTTTTTTTTTTTTTTTTTTTTTTTTTAATTTAATGTTATGGTTTCAAACAATTTTATGGTAGGTGTTTTTTTCCATAGGAATTCTAGCAGCTGAGCAAAACAGAGAAATCACCTACTGACGGAAGAAAATGGGAAGCTGTTGCTGGAACCACTGGGGTTTTCTCAAAGTTTTGGAAAAATAGACTACAAACTAACAAATTTTGTTATTGTTTTCAACTGTTTCATCCATTCAAATGATGAACTGCACTTTCTATGTCTGTATTTACATGAGATGCTGATATGCCACCTTTCTACAAGATTTTTAATTATTTTTTATTATATTTTCAGCCATTTTCTCTGTAATTTTATGGTTTATGTTATACTTTAGCTTCAATGAACTGCCTATTAGCTTACCACTCTATATGGAAGCTGATGCATTCTAAGATCTCCTCCGGGTCCTCCGTATAGCTCTGTTCCAGTGGTGGTGTTTTTATTTAATTTTTTTTCCAGGGACTTTTGATTCATTCTGTACATCTAATTTTCCCTACATAATATTGGTAAGAGAGAATATAGGAGGGGGATGGTTTCCTCCAAACAGGGGGTCTCCTTCTTGGCTTTGATTTGCTTGGCAATCAGAGATTTTGTGTACAATCTCGCACAGCAAAAGGTGAGAAATGCAGAAGCACTGGCTTTTAACAAAAATACAGACAGCAGCAGGAAGTCTTCTCTACCCAATTACAAGGTGATCCCAGTTCATTTTTATGGTTTGATTTTTTTTTATCACATATGTTTCCAAACACAGTCCTGATATCCTGTGGGGATGCTTTTGTAAAGAGCCAGAGCTTCTGATTTAAGGAGCTTCAAAAATAGCTCTCTGCCTCTTCTGTCTGGAAAAGAGCAGACATGTAACAACACATTTATTCTCTTTGAAAAATAGAAGGATGTCAAAAGAAAAGTTCACAGTGAAATTAAGCTGATTTGTTTTGTGGTCCTGTGATTTTGGCTTCAGATGTAGAAGGGAAAAAACAACAGTTTGTTTAAAAGGCAAAAATTACTATTAAAATGAATTTCATGCTCAGAAAATTCCTTTGCCAAATAGACACTGTCATCAATTATACAAGACCCCTGGAAAAATATAAATAAAAAAGGCAAGCTAGATATCCATGGATGGATTCTTTTTCCCTGTAGTCAGTATACATCTCAGCCCTCACTTTCAGAGAGGGGAAAATCTCATTAATTTTGATATAAATGATCAGCATTTCCCACAGATTTCCTCTCTGTTGTGACGGATGCTGAGAGTCTTCTAATATCTGCCTTGCCTAGTGAGAACAGCTCCCACTGATGTCGATCGGGAGGAGTTGCCATTTGGGACACAGTGAGAAGTCATCAAGGAATTCCTCTGTGTGAATTTTTTGCAGGTTGGACCACCCAAAAAAGCACTGCCCAGGGTACAAGCACAGCTCACTCTGTAAATTTTATGCAGCTTCCTCCCACTGCATCATCTGAATAATTGCACCCTGCATATCTGCATTAATGAATCCCCTCTCTAGAAAATTCACAGAGTAAATTACCCAGATGGTAAAAGAGAATGGCATGGCCATCTTCCTCCTCAGTGTGCTAAGTCAGCCCAACATGCATATAATGATGCTAACACAGGTGGGAGGTGGACACCCAGATGGTGCAGTGGCTCATCTTCAGCATTTCCACTCGTGTGGCAAGTATGATTGTATATCCCCTGGAGACTTACTTTAGGCTCAGAGGGATGCACTACGTAGAGCTTAATGATAGACAACTTTCTCCTAATGATGTGGCTTACACCAATTTGTGTTTATCCAGCAACATTCCCCTTTTAAGCAGGTGGACTCTTCTGTCCCTGGGTAGCATGCCATTCCCTCTCTCCCTCTCTCCTGCACACAGTGTGTGAAACCACCACATTAGAAATAAAATGCAAATCAAACAAAAAATGGAAAGCGATTTGAAGGTCCTGTCTGTTGAAACTGAGACCTAGCTCAGAATGCAGAGTGTCCTCTCTGTCCAGATGCATGAGGGAAGCCCCCTATATTCTCAAGTGCAGCGGGGGACAGGCAGTCCTTGTGGGACCATCAGCACTCTGAAACCTCTAAAATGAAGTCAAAAGTCAGGAAATCAGAGTTTTGATACTGGCTCCGCAATCAAAATTCCCCATAATTTTTGAAAGGCATCAGCAGAGTCAAAATTCCTACCAGCTGTAGAGTCAAGCCTATAGTTTCTCCAACTTTGATCCAACCTGTCTGTGCAATGGACATCATAGCACAATATGTAGTGTTAACATTACACTTGCTTCCTGGAAGCCTGTCTCCATATGAGATTCTCTAAGGCCAATAGAAAAATGCTAACTATTAATAGTTATTTTTGATGGTGCTGAAGGCTTTTTAAAATGTAAAAACACACCTAAAAGTCCACTCCCTAGAGCTTCCCATTGTTCTTTTCCTCCAGCCTACTGATTTCTTTACATGACATGTCCAAGAAAAGCACCATGAATATCTCCATAAATAATCAATGACTCATAATGTAAATAGTTCCAGGGTATAGGAAAAAGCCATACAAAGCATAATAATTTTCAGCAAAAATTTAATGTATTTGTTGGTAGTGTACTGAATTCTTAAATACTAAAACTAGTGAGAAATTTAACAACCAAGCCTAATAGAAAATACCAATTCCTTGTAACAGCTCTTCATTTAAAAACAAAAAATCAGAATAACCTCTGAAATATCACCTCAAAGTATGGACGGTTATGCCAAAAGCCATGAAAAAGCATGTGACTGGGCAGTGGTAAGCAGCTAGAGAAGCTGTACGAAACCTGGGGAAAAGAAAACTCCTATCTGGAAAATGAGAGAAGGGATGAAAAATATTCCAGTATTTCAACCAGAAGTTAAATGGTGCTGTGTTGGGCGAGATTTTTATGTGTGCTGCACTCCCCCCTTCAGTCACGAGGTGGGGTGTGAAGAGCTTGTGTAGGAAATGTTATGGGTTGCTCATTGTCGGAAACGTGGAAGACAGAAAGGCTGTGCTGCAAAGAAGTGCTGGAGATAACACACTGGAATCTGTCATTGTTTTGAAACACACTTGTTCAGACAGCACAGTAAACAAATTCATTTATTCATACATGAAGGGAGGATGGGAGCTTCAGTGCTTGGGATGTGTCGCATATATAAAAGGTCCATTGATTTTCTATTACCAAAAGAAACAGGAGGGAACATGCAAAATATGGCTTTCTACAATCAAGATTTACACTTTCTTTGCTCTTCTTATTGTTATGACATTAAATGTAATATATGGAAATACGGAAGAATTTCCGCAGCTCTAGCTTACATTGTTCATATTCCAGCAGCTGTTGTCTACCAAAAACTGAGAGATGGGGAGAGAGGGAGACCTTTGTGAGGAAAAAAACATTTCTGCCTGTGTCCTGAACAACTGATCACGTGCCCTCTCCCTTGCATGCACAAGAAATAGCAATATGTTCCCCGACTATTATTTGGGAATGTAAATTGAAATAGAATGTTTCTAATAAAAAATCAGAGAAGTAAAATGAGGGCAAACTGTCACCATCTTGCAGGGCATCATGTGTAACACATCGAAGTAATTTTGTGAATGCGAAAACATTTGGGTTTCGTTCAAGGGGGATATACCATTGTTCCCCGTGTGATTTAATAAAGTAATAATCCTGCCTCTTGCTGGGAAGGTGGTATTTCGGTTGAATGCGAGCACCATCCTTTTTTCTCACTGTTACCTGGTGCAAGATTCCAATATGCAGTCATCTCCTCTGGGAGGTCAGGATAATCCAAACAGGAGAAGCGGTGATGATGGAAATGTGTAGAATATAAGTCACTAGCAGAACAACAATATATGTCAGAAATGCATGATATTTTATAAAAGCCCTGTTTGATATTTTTATGGTATTTAGAATTACACATGCCACACTGTGTCACTGATGTTTTTGGAAAGACCTGAGTAAGTTCTAAGTGAAAAGACCTCTGCGAAACCACTCTGTACCTTCTATATATTTATATGTTGCATAGTAAAATTCTAACCTTTCACCTTTCTGGTTTGGACACCATTCTACCTCATGCTAAAGTCTGTGGAAAATTGCAGATTTCATAATAAATTTCACAAACACTTGATTTTGTTAGCTAGTACCAAGTCTTTATACATCACTTCAGCTAACCTTTCACAGATGTTGGAAATCAGAGTTCCTTCATGCCAAGACAAAGCACCGTAATGCCTAACATTAGTGTGGATTTCACCTTTATCTTTATGCCTGTGAAGAAATTGTGTGTGTGCTGTTAATCTGTATATAGCTAAAGATGAAATATGAAACCCCTTCTTCAGCTGCTGGAGTAACTGAAATTTTCCTACTAAAGCCAAATCCCTTATAGGTTAGAATTACAATACATGAATAATAACACTTAGCACTGACACAGACCTTTTTATTTTCAAAGAGCCTTAGAAACATTAACTGGCCTTTCCAGGCTCCCCGGTGAACTAGGTCAGTATCATTATTTCTGTTTTACACAAGGAGAAAGTGGGACAGAGAGCCATGCCATTGGCCTGCATTGCCCTTTCCCAGTGAAATATGAAGGCGTGGACAAATTCAGCAGACCATCAGCATGCATCTCTATTGCTTCTCTGCATCTCTTCTCGGTAACTCTGCGACTGTGGTTTCAGAGAAATAAAGTTTTCTTTCTATATCTATATTTGAGCAGTGAGAAGAAATGATGGTGTGAGCACAGGGCCAGCCTGGGCCTGGCCAGTTTTTGTGTGAGAGCCTGGGAAGGGGGTGAGACAGTGCAACAAACAATGGTGTGAAGATAGTGGGAGCAGACATGGACATTTTAGCTTCCCAGCCAGTTTGTGCAGCAACAATGGAAACATTAAAATGGCACAAATGCTGGTGAAGGACTGACTGCCTGGGTTAATGGGCACTGGGTTGTTTCTTCTCTCACACTAGTGCACCACTCACAGCTCCACGCTGCTGTGCAGATGTGCCTCACAGCTGAGCTGGGATAAAGTAAAGTGCACTGACCAGCTTATTTGCCCTCAGCTGGCAAAAGAAAACTCACCCCAAAATCATCCAGTTCTCTGCACTTTGCTAAGGCTTGGCACACCTGATTCTAAATGATCCAACCATTGCTGCTTACTTAGATCATGGGAAGCTTTCCTAAATTCTCATGAATCTTCCTGCTGGGAGATTCTCTGTGTTCATCTTTTTGTTGTTTTTCAGTGTCAGTCTTCAGATTTTGTTCCACTGCTTTCACTCTCATTACCCACATCACTCTCTGTACATAGAATCATAGAATCATAGAATAGAATGGTTTGGGTTGGAAGGAACCTTAAAGACCATCTAGTTCCAATTCCCCTCTCATAGCATGGACATCTTTCATTAGAACAGGTTGCTCAAAGCTCCATCCAACCTGACCTGGGACACCTCCAGGGATGGGACATCCACAACTTCTCTGGGCAACTTGTTCCAGTGTCTCATCACCCTCACAATAAAGAATTTCTTCCTAGTATCTGATCTCAATGCACTCTCTTTCAGTTTGAATCCATTCCCCCTCATCCTGCCACTACCTGTCCTTGTAAAGAGTTTCTTTCCTTCTTTCTTGTATGCTCCCTTGAGGCACTAGAAGGCCACAATTAGGTCATCCTGAATCTTTCAGTTCTCCAGGCTGAACAATCCCAATTCTCTTAGCCACTTCCCCTGGTGCTCCTCTCAGGAGAGGTGCTTCAACCCTCTGATCATCTTAGGTACCCACAAACAGTTTCTCACCTTAATACAGCTGTAGAAGTGGTTATCTGTTCTTTCCCCTTCATCATCCATCTGTAGCATATCTGTACCTGAGTGCTTGGTACAGGTTTGGTGTATCTGCATCAAAGCAAACATGCACCAGTGGAACTAAGAAACCAGGACACTAATCTGCAATGGTCTGTCCCTGTCTCAAATCCTTGATGCCATAGAACCAGGGTGAGGCTTCAAAGTAATCTGTGTTCCATTTCCTGATGTGGTACTCCATGGAGCGTGTTGTGGTATTTTTCCTGCTGCTATGAGACAGTGCCTGGTAGGTAATTCTCTTATTCTCCAAGGTCTTTCCTGGCAGTGGACACCCACGGTCCTGGTCACCCATGCAGCATCGAGCAGTCATTAAGGAGTTGTTACACATCTGAAGTGAGCAAAAGCAGAATCTAGACTTCAGCATATTAAAAGTTATTTTCTGCAAGGCTGTTCAGAGCTCACTTCAAAGCCTAGTGACAAAAAATCTCCTGAGGAAGTCTTACCTGCAAGAGCTCTGAGCTCTTGCAGACTGAGCTAACAAACTGGGGGATGAAATGCTATGGTTATGGTAAGGAATTTGCACACTGCTGTTCAGAATTAGCTTTTGGTTGGCCAATATGAAGGGAATCGGGGCTCCTAGACTGTGCTGATGCACTGAGGTCCCCATATGCCTGTTCTCTGCCCTCTAGTCTCGTAATTCATGAAAAATTAATGCTGCAATGAGTGCTTTGCTGTGATGCCTCAAAGGCTTTCTAGATCATCATGGATCCCACCATTATGATACGGTAACTTTCTAGTGATATAGGAAGGTGGGTAGTATTGACTCCCATAAGAGCTCTGGGCTGTTTTACTCAAGTGACCACTACAGAAATCTTTACTCCAAGTATTTTTTGAGACATCTCCACTTTCCTCTCTGCTACTCCAGTTTATGGACTGTATTACAGAGTCACAGAATATTCTGAGTAGTAAGGGGCCCAGTAGGGATCCACAAGGATCATTGAGTCCAATGCTTAAGTGAATGGCTTCTACAGGAACCAAACCCATGACCTTGGCATTATTACCACCGTGTTTTAACCAACTGAGTTAATCTCAGTTTGTCAGTGAGATGGGAGATCAGAAATGTTTCTTAGAATGTGCAGATTTCTTTTTTAGTATGATAGTGAAGGCAACAGACAGGATGGAAGTGAAGATCATACTGAGAGGATGATGGGCATTATCAGCATCCCAATGTTGCATGCCCAGCTTCTCATGACCTTTCTGAGGCTGGAGCACACTTGCTAGGAGGGGTTTGCTGAACTGGAGAACCTTTTACACTGCCAAGGAGGAGTCCTCGATGAAGAGTTACAGTTGTGCATAATCAGAGAGACAGGGCTGCATTGTATTCCCCCTTCGCATTTTATGTTGCCTCTGTAGACATGTGCTTTTACGTAAGGCTTCATCCAGGATCACCACACACCTCTAATTCATGTGAATGTGCAGCATAGTGGTACATAGATTTTATCAAGATTCATATGTCCATTTTATTGTATTTTTTTGTGGGGATTTTTACTGTACTGCATGGCTGGATTTTATTACCATCAGTGTGTGTATTTTATGGCAGTGATGCCAGGCATTTCAATGAATTGTGCAAGACTCAGATCCATGAATGCAAAGACATCTTCAATGGCTTCATAAATAACAATAAATACACTAAACTGAAGATTGTGGGCAATCACTGTCTTTTACTAAGTGCACATAGTACTATGTAAAATTAATAGTTATTAAAAAAACCTGTAATTAAACTAACAGTTTTGCACCAGCAGCCTTTGTTTCCAGGCCTTAGGTGCTGCTGCTGTATGGCTGTTTATCTGTCTGTTATCAACATCTTTGACACAGAGGTAATTTTCTCAGATGTATCTTGTCTCCTGTTTTTATCAGGTTGGTGTCATGAGAGAGGGAAAGTGAGGAAGACTAAAAAACCCTACTGAAATAATGAGAAAAACTATGTTTTTCAAATTATTTTCCCAAAGCAGTATAATGACGCTTTTTTACCTGTTCTAGGGTTTCATTCCCATGGGTTCACTACCCTTGTATGAGCTTGGAGCAGTTTTGGCTGCCCTGGACATTGGTGATGCTCCTCGCCCAGCAGTATGGTTCCACTGTTTTTCTCCCTGAGACAGCACTAACCCTCGTGGCTGCACATGATGCGTCCATGGAGAAAGCCTGTGGACTTGGTTGAAAGCCAGTCACGAATTTCTGGTGGGATGAGGAACAGGTAAGATATTTCCACAGCCCTTCATGCAGGATCTCCAGGCTTGCAGGGGTGGACAGTGACTCACCATTAGAGACTGCTGGGCTGGGCTGGTGAGAGGATGAGTAAGTGCCTATGAACTGTGGTTGCTGCTGCTTGCCAAAACATGTCTTACTGGGAGCTGGTAGGATTGTAGAACCCATCCCCACAAAGCTGCTCTCTTGGGGTGATCTCTGAGCCAAAGTAGACTATCTTTGTCTGAAAATCCTGTCTGCAATGAAATGAACTGCAAAGCAAAGAGCTCTGCAATGGGATCCTGGGGCAGGGTGGGAAAGCTTTAACATTTTTTTTTTTTTTTTTTTTTAGACTGAGTCCTTTTGGAGTGTGAGCTAGGTGATTTACCTTGTGGTTGGTTCCCGGTGATAAGTGTTAATGGCACAACACACCAGCTTCCATTTTCTGTTTCTGGGCTGACGATAGAAGTGTCACCGGTTGAAAACATCTCCCATTAAGCCACTTGGCACTTCTGTCTTGGGCCGAGGTAGACTTGGCCAGCTGGCAGAAAAGGCAGCTGTAACCAGCACAGGAGGGACACCACAAGAGTACTGAGTGGGATGCACAGCCACACAGCACATTGGGACATGCTGGGCAGTTTAGAGAAGAAAAACAGAGCACAGAAATTTGTAAACTCCCTAGTATGAATGACATATGGACCAACATATCAGCAAGAGTGTCAAAAAGTAAAAACTTTGACCAGTATGACATTCCCATGGTGCTACCCAAATCATCTCATTACTGAGTCCCCTGCATGGCTCTACTGTCACATATCATGTAATGTTTGCTCCTGTCACATGTGGTCTCCCTCCTTTCACTGAAGCCAAGTCCTCTGCAGGAAGAAATTCTCTCTTACATCAGTTTCTGCACCCCTGCAAGGGACAGAAGGGACTTTCAGTGGGAGATGGCTCCCGCTAGGGTTTGATGTAGGACTTTCAGCTTCACCTGGCTCATGTAACTGAGGATATTCTGTATTTCAGGAAATCCACAAAAGAGAGAGAGTGACCTTTACTTGTCAAAAAAACTTGCCAGCTCCACCAGAGATTGTACTGTCCTCAGTTCTACAGTGCAGCCACTTCCTCTGGTGCTGATGTGGGTCCCTGTTCAGCCCCTTTTCCTTACCTTCCTGTGATGAAAAGTCACTTGCAGGTGGGACTTTAGCTGGGTCTACTAACACCACTCTCCCTAGAGATCAGTAGTCTTAAATGAAGGAGCTTAACAAAGCAGAGGACAAGACAGCTCCATAAACTCTGGAAACCTACAAGTAAGTAGCTTCTGGAAGCTGGAAACAAAAAGGGAGTAGTTTATTGTGAACCAGTACTCAGCATTACGGTGATAGCAGGCCTGGTTGACCATGGAGCACTAGAGGGTGTAAAGGTAAATTAACTGTTGGTCAGGGAGGCTGGCAGTACAGGGTACACCAAGTGGATACAACAGGCAAATGATCATTCTTTTGATCCAGGAATGCAGCCATCTCTGTTTTGGTTTAAGTCAGCTCATCCCACTCCCCTATAAAGTGAGTTTCATGACATTTATGAAATTGCCAAGGAATAAGTATAATAGAAAACCAAGCAACACAGTATGAATTAATTTGAATAAGGTCAAAATGCATTTCAGTGGCATGACCTCCTGCCAATTTAGTATTTTTTGGGCAAAAGGCTTTCCACAGTAGGAATCAAACCTTGCTGGTCAGAGGCTGCATTTCAGCACTCCAGCTTCACAGCTTTTGAAGACCCAACAGCTCTTCCTGTTGGGAAACTTTCTTCCTCTTTCCTGTGGGAAACTCTTCAGGAACCAGCATTTTCTCACAGGTATCTGCTGCAGGCTGGGTCCCTTCTGTCCCTTGCAGGGGTGCAGGAACTGATGTAAGAGGGAATTTCTTCCTGTAGAGGAGTTGGTTTCAGTGAAAAAAAGGAGAGCACATGTGACAGGAGCAAACCTGTCTAGCAGGGTGCAAGAGAAATACATGCCCTGTCTCTGGGAAGGACTTTGACTTCCGCTATGCCTTTGTATCACTCTTTGCTTGCCATTTGATGAGCAGAAGCACAGATTCAAGGGAAAGCAGGAACTACTCAGTCTTAATTCACCCAGGCATGCAAATTACTTGAAAGGGCTCTGCTCTCCTTGGGACTGACTGCCACAGAACAATGTCATTCACACCCCCCTCCATGCAAAAGGGGAGCATCCTTCACTCTTCTCAGAGGGGATGCAGTGCCATCTCTCTTGACTATTTTGCCCCAGAGCATTCTGCCCATAAATTGCAGCCTGGCCCAAATCTTCCACAATGACATCTCTGCCATGCAGTCTTGCTGGACCACCTCTGCGCAGATATTTCAAAATCCGAGCTCTGAGCCCTTCTCCCATCACAGCTGACCCACATCAACTCAGGCACTGGTGAGGCAAGGATTAGCCCTTTTTCCCCCTTTTTCCCTTTTTTCCCTTGCATTTTGGAGTCTGTAGGGATTCTCTTGTCTGAAGTATTTTTATTTCTGCTCCACCCTGCTATTTTTCTAGAGGTTGGGGATTTTTTTCCTCCTTCGAACTCATCCAGCCTTCTCCTTATTCTGAGTTTTTGTTTTCTGTGTTCACACTCCCACACTTGAGGCCAGACCTGCTGAGATACTGACTTTTGCTTTGACATTATGGTTTGTTTTTTATTTAAGACTCTGTGTTATGGGTCAATGCTAGTACACCCAAGATGATAAAGGCTCTGTTCTGAGATTACAGCATAGAGCTGCAATGTCCAATTGAGGTTGCACAAAAGGACATGAAGTTTGTGGGTTTATCTTGTTTTGCACTGGTTAAAGGGCCTTTTTTTTTTCCTGTTTTGTGTGAAGTTAGCAAAGCAGCAAGTTTGACAGGTTTGCTTTTCACGTACGATGTTTTTCTGCAGCTCCAGTAAGACATTGCAATGCATTAGCTAATGCAATACAAGTTCTTCCAAGAAGTTTGTAGGGGTCAGGTGATTAACCTGTATATTTTATAGAACATTTAAAGACACTGTGGTCTGAGGCCTCATAAAATCATAAAACTACCACTCAGCTGTGAACCACAGGTTGAAGCATAATGCTGAAATATTGCTGCATTAGAAATGGGAGGAAACAGAGTGAAATTTCCTCTTCTGATCTGCACAGCTGATAAAAGCTCCACAGCCAGAGCTTCTACCACATTTTCCACAGCCAGAGCTCACATTGGGCCAAGTTCAACATCTTTGCAGAAGACAGATGTTGTCCTGCTGAGTCCTGCTCCACTTACCCTGCCCAGCTGGAAGAAGTCTTACCCGTGCTCTGTAGTAAGAGACAAGTCCTTATAGCCTCTGCATTGGCAAGGGCACAGGGACTGGAGCTGGGGAGGTGCTCACAGGGTCTCCTACAGCCACAGAAGCTGCATGTCCATCTCTCCTGCCTCCTTCATCCGAGGAGCAACCAATACTGGGAGGGTGGCTTCAGATCCTGAGCTAACTGAGCCTTTAATCCTCTCCTGCTATCATCAGCGAAGCCCCTCTAAACTTCAGTATTCTAAACTATCCTCTCCATTAGGACCCCCATGTATTATCTTCCACCTTATCACAAATTGTGTTTCCAGCACAGTTCACTGGAGCTTTCCCAACATAGTTTGGGTTACTTTCAGCCCCTTTGTAAATGAAGATTAGCTCTGCTTTCCTAAGGAGGAAAATAAAGACAGAAGAGAAATCTTATTGTATAACAAAAGAATTTTCCACCCAAGTTGAGTTTCCCAAGTAGTATCTGTCCTCCTTGAGCAGTCCCAGCCAGGCCAGCAGGCATGTTTCTTAGTTCTTTGCTGTGGGGTGAGTCTCTGTCTCACAGATTTTTCTGTGTGATGCAAGTAAGCTCCATAGCACTTATTTGTATCCCCTAGAAAATTTGCTTTCCAAGCAGTCTTCGAGGTCTTTGAGCTTCCAAATATTGTCTGTGCCACCCAGTGTACCAAATGCCCAGCTACAACAGCTGCTGGAGGAGAGTGATGGCAAATGAGGTAAGGTGTTGGAAGCTGGGAAGTGCTGATGGCACGCAAGGAGCTCCACGGCACCTACTCCCATTAGGAGCGCTGAGGGATGCCATTGTGGCCAGGGACAGCTGCCAGCAGTAGGACTGCAAGGCTCATTGCTATGCAGTCCAGACATATGGTTGCTATCAGGAATAGGGCGGAGTAAATAATTGTTTCACTCCCTAAACCAGAAGACAAAAAAAATTGGAAGAAAAAAAATTTTATTCAGATCTGACCGAACAAATTTTTTTTTTGCTAGCCAAATGAGAAGTGGAGAAAAGCATACTATCAGGCTGCAAGATACATTTTAGTGCCTTTTGGGTAAGATCCAGTAAGGCAGATATTTTCCACCTGTAAATAATTCAGGAGAAGAAAAAAGTAATTGCAGCTCATTTTTTCCAGCAAGACCATCAAGTCAATTAGAAGAAGCTGAATAGTCTTGTAGCCCAAGAATAAAAAAGAGTAAAATGTTGAGTCAGAAGAGTAACTCCCATCATTGTTCTGGCATCTTCATGTGTGTTGTGCATTCAAACAGTTTGTCACCATGCCCTTAGCATGGCCAACAGTAACTGTGCTGCTCACAAGTGCAGAAGTCCACCTACAATAAGTAGTTTCCCGGACTGACTCCTAAGATCATAGTTTCAAATGCCTCGACCCTCTTCTTCCCCGGGTATTGTATGTTTAACCCTTTTGCCACTTCCAGATGTCATGCTGGAAGGTTATATTCTCCTTATGTAAAAACCCTCCTTCTCCCTTCTCCAAAGTGGAACTGCTTTGGATCTAACCCCAAAGCCTGTTCTTCCAGTCAGCTGAGCCAACAGGAATGTGGGGCTTTTTGCACCCTGGTACCACCTTCCAGCCTCCTCTGTTAGAGCTGGATCTAGTGTGATTGGCTGATCTTGGATTCAGAGAAGCAAGATGCCTGTGAGGAGAAAATACATCTTACAATCTTTATGTTTTCTTTTGCAGTATTCTACCATAGCTATTAGTTCCTGGGTATCAGAATGAATTTAATAAATTTTATGCACCATCATAAAACATGTTTTCAGAAAAAAAGTCAAGATAAAGGAAAAAGGAAAAAGAATGAGGAGTGTTTTCATAAGGAAAAAAAAGCATTGGAAGAGCTGCTAGGGATATTTACAAAATGTGTATTTGTCGTAAGCAAAATTTTCTTATTTAGGTATGGTGAGTAATATACCTGGTATGAGAGACAAGCTGCACCATGTATGAAAATATATGCATTTGATTTTTGCCTACTGACTTATTTTTTACATAAGTGAACAAAGAACAAAATGCTGAAAATAAAAGCTGGGTATTATTGACTTCTAAATAAAAAGGATGGTTATACAAGTAAAGCTCAGGAATCTCATGTAAATAGATAGCCTTTGTAATAATGCAGACACCAAAAAGTCCAAATTTTTAGAAAGCATATAAAGAATGAGCACAGAGTCCTTAGATATGCAACTGAGATGCACTGGAAACAGTACCATACAAAGGATGAACAGAAATTGAATTCATTGCTTATAGATCTCCAGTATACTAGATATATTTCCCTAATATTGCATGCTCTGAAATAACATTACTTCATTTGAAGTAGTCAGTAGTCATAGAAAGGATTTCAAAGGAACAAAGTTCATTTGTAAAAAGCTCATTTTAAACATTACTCTAAAAACAGTTTCATTGCTCCTTCTGAAGAAAAAAAATCCACATGCAGCTTTATAGGTTGTTGGGTTTTTTTCAAACCCAACCTCAAGGGGAAAAAATGTTTTCACTCTTAAAGGATTCCAGTTTTTTTCTGGCCTCACCCACCTCTAACCCAAGGAAGAGAAAAATCATTATTACTGCTTTGCCGAATACTTGGAGAACGGAAGAACGGAAAGATCCTGTGTGCAACTCAGTTTCCCACAGAAACAGTTGGAAATCCACAATTTCCATGGCTGACTGAGGTCACTGGCCAGCAGCACGAGGAAGAAAGAAAAAGAGCCAAACACAGAGTGCTGTTTCTGTAGCCACAAACCCCATTCCTTTCTCTCCATTCTGATGCTTTTCCTTTATGCGATACCTAACAGGAGTTTTCTTTGGAGTTTGTTGCCTGTTTTTTCCTTTTTTTTTAATGTCTCATTTTTAACCATCAAGAGCTCCTGTCTTTTGAGACAAATCTTATACTGCTGGACTCAATTACTGTTTCATCACCAAGGAGGAAAAGCTTTTATGGGAGCCAGACTAAGACCCAAAAGTAAATAGGTAACAAAAGCTGACAAAGGAAAGAAAGTGAAAAAGAAAGGATAAGGGTTAAAAAAGATAAAACTAATGTGAGTTGTATTATATGGTGAGTGAATCATATGGATTATGGACTGAGGACTACATAATTAAACGTGTAAGGTATCAAGGTAAAGTACCAGACTACATAAAGAGGATAATTTCTTTAGTCAGCAAATGGGCAATAACAGGAAAGAATTTTTGTCTTGGGATAGTGAGCAGTTGTATAAACATATGATGCAAAGGCTTTTTCAAATAGACATAACATTGCCATATGTTCCGTCAAAAAACTGCAGAGGGACCTGGGAAAATCAGAGTGATTTAAGAGGGACTATGCACATCTCTGCCACCACTTGGTTAACTGAACACAGGCAGCCAAAGGTAAGGAATGCTGTTAAACAAGGACATGTTAAGAGACCAGAGTGTGCCCCAGAGATTCTTGCACTGAGATAATGAAAGCTCTCAAATGTCACCACAGAACTGCAACTCTCCTTAAAAAGTGGCAGAGAGACCGTGCTTTCTCTAGGTGCTGGGAGCTGACATTGCATATGGGATAGCTCTTCCCAGTGGACACAAGAAGCCCATTAAAGAAGCTGGCTATGATTGGAATTATAGTTATTGCAGCAGCTGAGACACACTGAGGCGCAAACTGATTTGCAGAAAAGAGAGATGACAGGTTGGAGGTCCAGGGAACAAACGTACTGTGTTTGCTGAATTTTGACATATAAGCAAAAACAAAGGAGAGAAAAAAAAGGATACATTACACTTTTAAATTCCTTTAGAAGCTTGCGTTTTGGCATTAAATAAAAAGGGACACCTATGTGGTCCCCTACAGTCATGCAGGTTGGCTCAGGTGATTAGAACACGGTGCTAACAGTGCCAAGGTCGTGGGCTCAATCCCCATATGGGCCATTCACGTAAGAGTTGGACTCGATTATCCTTGTGGGTCTCTTTCAACTCAGAATATTCTGTGAGGGAAGGATTCTCCTGGACATCTGTGCTCAGGGAGCAGGAACCAAGGTTCCCAATGTCCTCACTCTCTGAAGCAGGTCAAAAGTGGCTACAGGGTGATATCGAAATGGTTTGGTTCAAATCAAGGCCAGACTTTGGATATTACCTTTCAGGTACAGAGCTTCATCTCTACCTGTAAATATCACTCTCCATTATCTAAAATCTGTGTCCTCTGATAGGTTCTTCTCTAATAGATGTGAAGTTGCATCTTCCCAAATCCTTGGGACTAATTTCATGTTTCAGAAGGATGACTAAAATCAAAAAGAGAATATTCAGGTTCTTCTTCATTTCCTGACCATATATTCCCCTAAAGACTGGTCTAGTTAACAGGTGGCACTGACAGATCATGCTCCTAAGAGCTGCAAGAGAAACAGTCAGCAGCACTGAAAATAGTTACCCATTTGGGGAACGATTTTTTTTTACCCCTGTATTGAAACATTAATTGATTCTTTTATATTCAGAAGCTATTTTCACTTATCCCAGACACTTAACAGAAAAATAAAAAAGAAATAATGAGGAGTTTTGGTGTAAAAACACATCTCACCATAAAACAGGTTGATTAACTTGCAGACTTTAAAAAATTAATATCCAGTGGAAGGAACTGCTGACTGGTTAAATTAGATCTACTTATTATGGCACCACAACAGAAACTAAATTAATTTTAAGCTTCAAAATGAAAATTTTATTTTTAATTTTTGTGGGTTATGAAGTTGAAGGGACCGGATACTTGGGAAATTAAAAGCCCCCTGTTTATCATAGGCCAGATGCAGCACAGTCAGCTGTAATACAGGTTTTTCTCATAGTCCAAAATCTCTTGACAAAATAGAAGAACTGTCATGAATTCTAGTTCAGCTATAACATTTTCATGATAGTGTAAACTTGCAAATAAGAATCCGCCTCAGATGTAAACACTTTTAACCAAGATTACAGGAAAACCTACAGGTCATTCTGAAGATACTGATATTTATATATGTTCTTTGAAATGTAGATTTGTTTTTCAGCTAGAAAGCTGGTCAAATCACTAGCATGTCACCTCCTGCATCTATATTTATGGATAAAAAAACCTGTCCTTTAGAGACTGTTCGCAAACAACAAAGAAAGTTTATTCTGAAAACCCATGAAAATATTAGATTTTTTCCTCAATAATTTCTTGACAGATTTTAAATGAGAAAAGTAAATTTTACCTAGGGTATCCATTAAACAAAGAGTGATGGAAGGTTACATGAAGCTATGACAGATGATTTGTCTATAGGGATAGGTTCCACCTTCTGCTTTTACTTAGAAAAGCCCGTGGTCACCAGGTTGGGGAAGGTCAGTGAGGGAAGGGAAGTAACTCAACATAAACTCCATGGGTAATGAGAAAGCAAAGCGAATGAATAAAAACACCCAAAACCTCCAACCCATGCCAAAAGAAGTGAGTGAGAAAAAAGAAGAAAAAATACTTGAACATATAATACAGGACCAATAATACAATGTACATCTCCAAGAGAAATGCAAAGACCTAACTTATTTCTGATGACTTCGATTTTTCTTCCCCTCTCCCTGGGTCAGCTAGAGCCTTTGCAGATTTTAATCTTTTGTCTAAAAGGCATTTCTTTTGTTATTGAGGTGTTATGATGTTTATAAGGATGAATTGCTGCAGGGCTGTGTGGAGAGGATCCCACGTGGACTCTGTAGGGGCATAGCCCCAACGACCAAGGAGTTCTTTTGACTCCTGTGCATAACAATCACTCATCTCCACTGAGTCTCCAAGCAAAACTAGGCCTTTACTGTGAGTCTGCCTCTGAATCTCCAACAGATTTTTTTTCCATAGTTAATGTTTTAAGAGGTCCTTTGAGCCCCTGAATATATAGCTCAAGGAGAGGCCAGCATCCCCTTTCAGACTGTGGAAGCAGGGTACCTGCTACACCTGCTTAAAGCCCTATGCCTAAACTACCACCACAGTAAAGGACATGGGGTTAGATCACTTCTTATGCTTATTTAACGCTTGGTCTTCCACTCGCAGCTCCAGTGGCGCCACTGAGTGACAGCTACAGCGTGTCATTTAAATACTTGCATAGGGATTAGAACGAGGTCAGATACTTCTTTCCGTAGTGATCGCACAATATTAACAACTTTCGGTCACTATCTAATCAGGGCTGGATCCGGACCTGTGACTGACAGATTTTTAATTGCTAGTCTCCTAAGTCATACAGTTCTCTCTCACTGGGAGGTGTTACCTTCAGCTTTTACTGTGATGGATAAGGGCAAATTCTACACTGTTACATCTGTTGATGTATATATCTGTGGTGTTACTCTGTCTCTTTGATTTGGTGGGATTCTTTTTTAAAGTAAGAATGAAAGAGATAAAAACATTGAAATAATATATTTTCCAATGAGAGAGAGAAAAAGAAATATATCTATGTGTGAGTATGTCTTTCTTTGAAATCATACTGTTCTCTCTCGCTTTACTGTAAAAATAAAGAACATAAGAATGCAGGAGTAGTCTATCATGCCTCACCTCTTTTGCTTTCCAATTTCTATTTGCTCCTTTATTTTCCATACTTTAAAATCTCATTTAGCATTCTCTTGAGAAGGAGAGCACAAGATTACAATCTAACGATTGTAATGAGAATGGGTTACGTTTGTGCCATTTCCCATTTTCATTACAATCTTTGTGGCAAGAGTAATGTAACAGAATTTTTAATGTCTTATATATTGCGTGAACATTTTTTTTTTCCAGTGAGCTCCTGCTACATATCAATGGTTGATGCTGTTGCAGAACATTGCAACTTTGATCCTTTTATAACTTGCATTACGATCACATTGGCAATTTCACCCGCTTCCCCAAAGTGGAAAATGTTTTGATATACAGCTTGCTGCTACAAAAGCCAGTCATCTACACATACTATACATACCTAAAAAATTGTTTTCCCCCAAATCCCAGCTGCAGCTGAGTACAAGATACTGACATCACCAAAGCTGTGTGTTTCTCTGAGCGGTACTATGGGAATTATAGTTTGCAGAATCCAAGTAGAAGAAGAGAGCAGTTTGTTTCTTAAAATGTAGGGACAGCTCTTGGAGAGAAGTGTATTCTGTATATTTGGCGTGACTGAAGGAGGACTGAAAGATTTCCCAAAGCATAAAGCCTTTCTATAAAGCTCATAGTGATCAACAACTGAGGAAAAGATAGGTGATGGATCAGGATAAAATCTCAGTAAACAAGGGATCAAGATGACTTTGGGGAGAGAACCAATGATTTAAGCTATGCAGTGGAAGCAGAAGGCACAAGCTACAGGTTTGTCTGGATTTGTTAATGCGAATGGTTAATGCGAGTGATTCTTAACACAGGAGCTCACTAGGGGAAAAGACAAGTGTGCTGGAATAGCTGGTTCAAGTGACAGGAAACACTTCCCATTTAGGCAATGCAGCCTGGTAAAAAAAAAAAAAACCCTAGCAAATATTAGGGAAATGAATGGGCTTGAATTTGAGCATAAACTGAAGCTTCAGCCAGTACTACAGATTCTGTTGAAGTGCACATCCTGTAGGTTAATACAGACTAAAGATATTGAACTTTGAAAAAATATAAATTGGAAGAGAATGTCAGCATATCTGTGAGACAGCCTGCACCTGGCAGATTCATGTTCCTCCTTAAGAAGCTTTATTTCCTTGATACATAGGGCAGAATCTGGCATCCTTCAGAACAATGCCTATGGAGATATCCATAGCTTGGCAAGGCAATTCAGTGAAGGAGAATGACATCCTCATTATAATAACATTCAACCTACAACTTCCAGATTTTGAAATCTTTGGACAAAGCTATTCGTGAAAAGATGCACAAGGTTAGATTTCACACTTTACCCACAGGAGTCGAGTTTTAACCCTGCCTCTTGCCTGTTCAACTTCTGCTGCACTTGATATAAGCTGGGTACATCTACACTGAAGCTCGAATTTTTTTCCCTTTGAGTCTAAATTTAACACTGCAGACCCTCAGGATTAAACCAGTTGAGCCCTTTGGAGGGAAAGCGTTCATCCTCTTTATCAGAGTGGCTTTCCCGGTGGCTTTCGCTTCAGCGAGAAGAGTGTCTGGGATAATTGCTCTTTCCACAGAGGATCAATACTGTGTAATTAATCAAGATGAAATCATTCTTTGCACTTCTCCAGGTTTCATCCTTGAGACATATTCTCAGATTCACTAGCTCCTGGAGATAGTAATGCTCTCCTACTGCACTACCCCAAAACACCCTGGGGGCAAAACCATCACAATCCAGCTGTCCAGAGCCTAGCCTGACATATCTTAATAGATGAAAAGCGACAAGAAGGCCCAGATGCCTCTTTATTAGGACCATCCTCTCTGCAGAGACAACAAGCCCTCAAAATCTACCACAGTCAGTGTAAGGTTTGCATCAAGGGACCTTTATTCCCTCCCAGGAAACATGCCACCAAACTTGCAGTGATTACAAAGCAGAAACAGGCACTGTAGAAATACACCCAGCAGAACCCCGGGTCACAGTGAGAATAATTCAGCCAACATTTCTACAGTTTGCAGAGTTTGCTTAGCTGTGATTGATCACATGTACCGCACATTCCTGTTTAATGTTTTTTACAGGGCAAGCATATTTTAAATCCACTGCCTTGTATGAAACAGTACAGGAAGTAATTTAAAAATACATTTTCTATGAAGAATCAAAATATGAACATTTAATATTAAAGTAATTTTCACCTCTGGAAGGTCATTTTTTTTTTCAAATTTCAAAATGCCAGAGGGGAAAAACAAATGAAAAGACTATTGAATCAGTTTTAATGGAGTTAAGACAAAATGAAACATTTCAAGCAGTTCATTTGACCTGGAAATATTCCTGTTTTAATATGAACACTTCTATGTTTCAGCCTAATTTGGGATAAAAAGGCTGGAATTTGTTACAGTCAAATTCCAATCATCTTCACTTAATGTTTAAGATTCCTCCTGTCTGTCAGGTTCTTTATCCCTCTCTACTGAGCACAGTCAAGACAAAATTCCTCCTAAAAAGACAGCTGGCCATTCTGGTATCACTGAAATTAAGTAGCTGGTGAAGACAATTATAAATAATACATACAGTTGTGTTTATTACAGAAAGATATTAAAAGAATGACTGGAATTTTCCTTTGGTTTGGGTAAGCAATGAAGACATTTTAGTAGACCTGAGCTGAGAAACAACATTGGCTAAAGCGATTGTGCCTTGATTCAGTTTACATTAAAGGGAAGAACAAATATAAGCGAGGTTGGAACTAATGTTCTCCATTTCAAAAGGGCAAGCACTGATGGACTAAGTGCTCTAAGCGCCCTGGCCACTGAAGTCAACACACTGTGCATCTCTGCAATGCCATGGGAAAGAGATTGGAGCATTCATCGAATCACTGGTGCTAATAAGATCTCAAAGCTGTATTCCTAGCAGGAGGGAAAAAAACCCCCAAGGATCTTTGGACCTGTCGGATAAAGAGCCACTTAAAGAGCCTTTAGTTCAAACTTCAGCAAGAGTAATGACATTGAACAAAGGGAAGATAAGTAATGGGAATGAGGTTTTACTACATTGGAAATAGAAGCAAAAAATCTAAGAGCTTAATTGTACAGGAATGAGGTTTTAGTACTCTGAAAACAACAGCAAAAAAGTCTAAGAGCTTAATTATAGGCAGTTGGGAGAGCCTGGATAATCTCGTTCAGAATTTAGACAGAACTGGCACATGAAACTGCAGGAACAGTCACAGGTATTCATGACAAACCTAAGTACTCATGGGATTCAAAACCAGTAAAGGCAGTACCTACATTTAAGAGGGAAAAGAAAGAGATCTCACAACTTCAAGTTAGTCGGACCTAAAAGGTCTGTAGGCTTTGGAACAAATTTTGAAAGAAAAAAGTAATTTAAGTCATGCAGATAAACTGAGAACGAACTAAAATATCACCAAAGGGCTTGGGTCGGTAGGTTGTTTTAGACTAACTTGATAGGATTTCCAAGAGATAAAAGGTTTTCTAGACAAAGGCAATATGGTAGGTATAATTTATCTGAGCTTCAGTAAAGTACTTAATAAAGTGTCAGATGGGAAATAATTTTTTAAACTAGAGAAAAATAGGGATGCACAGAGGAACTGTTGAGTGGGAGCCTTCTGAAATGAAGATAACCACTTGCAGTACTGCAAAGGGAACTTCTGGGCTGAAGGAGAAACATGAATGAAGTTTCTCCAGGTTCAGTTTGGGGATCTTTATTCTTTCACTGTTTTTGGATGACCTGGATATAAATAATGAGACTCATTACTTTAGGGATCCTGACTGGGATACTAATGATTGTCCATATCTAAAAGAAAGTGTTAGAACAGAAGAGGATGAGGAGAGTAGACAGAAAGAATAGATATATTATAGAAGTAGAATAAAATAAAATCCTACTCGTTGAGGGATTGATTCCACAGCTGCTGTAAAAGGAGCTCTCATCAGTTGAAAATGGTTGAGATGAAGAGCATGAATTACTCTAAGCTGCCAGTGGGGCCCACCCTTGCAAGATAGTCCCAGTACTAACAGGAAAGTATTAATATAACTGTGTGCAAGCAACACTGTGGCAAGATCTGAAGTACTGTTTACTTCTCTGGCTATCCACACTAAAAAACCAGAAGTTCAAACTGAAATTGCTGTAAAGACCACTGCTAAGATGCTTGGAAAACAGACTGTTAGTCTTACTAGAGAAGCTGGAGCTTGGCATATTCAGCCTGCTGAAATCTGAAGGCTTGCAGAATTTCACTGTCTTGGATAACCAGTTTGTAAATATCTGTTGTAGAAGAAAAAATTTAGTCTACCTGAGCCATTCATTGGGTGAGAATAACTGGATAGTAAATTGGCCTCCCATAAATTTTGAAATTTAAAAAAAAAAATATAGGGAGTCACCTAAAACCCAATAACAACATTCCAAATGGAAGAACAGGATCGACATATCAAGCTGATTGCTCCTTTCAACAGTGGAGCTTAGTTCCTGTATGACAGAATTTATATGACATGATGCTTGCACAGCATGCAGTTTCCTAACCCTCTGCCAGACAGATATTTCTGTTTCCAGTTATATTTTGAAACAGTATTTCCCTCTCCTCCAGAAAAGGATTGCAGTTCTGCATATACACAGTTCTACAAACTATAATGTACAGAAAATTGCCCTTGTGATTGAGAAACAAGCAGAAAGAATTCACCCAGGAAGTGCTGGACAAAGTCCCTATGAAGGGACAGAGAAGAGATTGCAGAGATGGTAGGGGTGGGGAACATTGGCTGAAGTGATGTTTACCCTTATTATCTTCTCTGCTTATGAGTCTTAGCACTGCAAGGATAAAAATGCAAGTTATGGCTGGTCCTTTGAAGGGCTGTTGAAAAAAAAATAACCTCTTTATTAAAGACATTAAGGTCCTAATAAAGTATGGTCTTTTCTTTTTCAGATGCTAGAAATTAAATAGCCTGAAATGTAGGCAGAAATTAAATTTGATGTCTTGAATATTGGAAGCATCCATAAAATATGTTGGTTTGATAACTGGAGGAGAAAATAGATGTATCAGAGGATTGTCAAAACGGCTTAGAAACAATCTTGCTGTTAGCAAGGAGGAAAGAAGTAGTGATCAAATTGGGAAGCCAATTAGCCAGGAAAAGGGCACAAAAATGCTATAGGAGAAGGAAAGGATAAGCAGGGAGAAAAAAAAGCAGTATTACAGCAACATCAAAGGCAATTCTGCTGTGAAATACCTAATCAAATCCCATGGGTTCTCCTGTGGAACCTGAGTGGGACCTGTTAGAGGTGAATGGAGTCAGTGGAGGCTTTAGCACAACTCACCTGTGCCTCTTCTCTGCTGCTGATTTCATTTGAGATGCCAGCCTGGTGGCAGAGCTACACGTATGAATATGGTCCTGCTGACACTACTACAGGCAGTTACTTTCAGTGGAGGGACAGGACAGGTAGCTGGGGAGGAAAAGGGAGAGAAACTGAGAGAGATGTTAAAACTCTGGGGCAAGATGCCCTAAAGGTTACCTAGGAGCATCTCTGATGAACACACCAGGACTCAGGGAGCTGGAGCATTGCCATGAGAACAAGGGAGAAAAAGGATTTTGGAATCTACACAGAGGGTGAAGTAAACAACCATTCAGCTATGACAGAGAGATGAAGCAATGAAGAGGCATAATAATATATAATGCTATTTCAAAACAACAGATGGGAATAGGGAATTGATAGTGAAGCGATTAATACTAGCAATGAAAGAACTAAACACCTTTAAAATGCACAGTATTTAATAAGAGTCAAGCCAAAGACTCACAGCATTCCATAAATTAATGAAGAATAATATTTACAGTGGCAAAAAGGGAGAAAGAGCAAAATGAACCCATGTATGTGCCAAGTGCCTGCTGATGGAAAGGACAATGCCTTCAAGGTATAAGAAAGGGGTAAGGCTAAGCCTCAGGATAAGACTTGTAAGTGCAATATGAGAGCTGTGTCTCCGAACCTGGTCAGCAGCTGAGAAGTCCCTGTAAGGTCATGGGAAAGAGGGGACAACTTTCACTGCTGCCCTGGTTGCAGCCAGACTCCCTGAGCAGCTGTGGCTCTCCAGACCCACAGGACAGCCTCAGATATAGGTTGGTATTAGCTACATGAGACCTGCTCTATGCCAGAGCATTGCCAGTGCATTCCTCTGAGCTCTCTCTTGTCTGGGACTTGCTGGGTCTGCTCAGGTCCCACAAAACTGGCATCCCACCCTTGCCCCACCAAAACAACATGCACTGGGGACAAGGCCCCATGGGCCAAGTTTTGGGTTCTTCTATTTGTCCTTTAAAAGGTAGTTTCTTATAGAGGCTTTGCAGTTCTTCAAGGTGTTCATTCCTCCATAGTTTCCCAGCATTCATTTTTCCTCCAGTGCAAGTTTTAGACTAAATTTATACTTGAGTTCCAGTAGCCATTGTTGACATTATAAACAGCATACACAAACTCACTGATCCCATATAAAAATTAACCCACAAGTGTGCAGCTTCATATACCTCAGTGCTTGTTAAAGTAATCTACATAACTATGAGGAAGTTGACTGAAGGGAAGTAAGTGTGAAGGCAAGAAAAAGAGAGGCTTGGAGCTGTGCATTTCTCCTGGTGAAGCTGTGGATTTATCACCAGTAGCACTCATTCTGGAAAACTGACTACAGAAAATCAGCATAACTGTTAGCTGACATTCAGCAAAGAAATAGGGGCAAAGATGCAGAAGATTAGAAGTTAGATAATGACAGTGTCTGATTAGAAAGTCTAAGGATAAAGGGTACTCATCACAAGCAAATTAAGGATTTGAAGCTACCATTTCTCAGACAAGCTACAGTAACTGCCCTTTTATTTCCCAGGCACCCCCAAATACAAAGAAAAAAGATTAATATAAACCACCAATGTCAGCTAGTGTAAATTTTAACTGGTTGAATATGCCTGGACTGGGACACCTGGGGACCAGGATGCCAAACTGAGGTGTTACCTAGCAGGCTAGAAGGAAGACGGGTTTCATCAGATTTGTTGTGGTTTTCTATTTTGATTGTTGTTTCCAGTTAGACAGCAAATTCCTCATCAGGTTGCCAAGATTTTCAGTATGACAAGAGTTGTTTTGTGTGGGTTTGCTTGTTAGATATCCTTTTAAATTGCTGTAATGGAACCATTTGAAAAAACAATAGGGAAAAATTAAAAATATGTATTTAAAACAGAATTAAAAATGAAAGGAACAGATGTGTAACATGCATGACATAGGAACTTTCAAATGCAAAGGAAATGCATATATTACAGTGAAAGACTAAGTAGTACATATACATCAGCATTTTCCATTCCTTTTTTCTTTAGACACATGTTTTAGATATACATAAATTATTTTTCCTTTTGTTTTATTCCTTTTTTAAAATCAGAATATTCAAACATCCTCTTTAAGAACCAGAAGGGGATGAAAGATTGCATTTGGCAGGTCTCTTTTGTGCTATAATTTGTTTCTTTGTGGAAATGCAGCAAAGGGTGACTTTTATTATGTGTTAGGTAGGAATCTGCATAGAGCAACTTCCAGCTGTTGACCATGCGATTAGGCCGTGCAAAAATCGCTGTTTACAAATACCCATAATTGCTATAATTTTCATGCAAAATCTACACTCACCTAAAACCAGACCACATGCCAGTTCTTTCCTGGACAAAATGGCTATTTCTTCTTTCTGTCTTCGAGTCTCAGTCACATATTGAAAAAAATATCTGCAGAATAGAATATATTTTGACTGCAGAAATAGATTTTGCATGAATAGACTCCTGAGGCATCCAACAGTTTCAATAATGTTTTCTATTCCAGGGGAGCAAAAAATATTTTTCCTTGATAGCATTTATTTTATATTCACTGCACTGGAATTACTTTTTCAAAATTCTGCCAGCGAAGACTTATCGTATGTGGGTGCCATTGCTGTAACATAAAGATAAGGATGGAGGCTTATTCCACTCATAAGCTCATGAGTCTGTAAATTGGAACTATCCTTCATAGTACAATGCATTTTACCAGTCCAAATATTTTTCTTTAAGACAAGACAGGAGTTTTTACTTGGAAGTATTTTCCTTCAGTGACTTAAGGAAGCATATTCATGGACTACTTCTGAAAAGAAATACACAAACAATGGGACGCCACTGGTTTCTCTGGACGGGAGAAGAGTCCACATTATTTCAGCAGCTTCAGAATCAGTCACTGGAGCAGCTGCCCTAAAAAGGAAAAATGTTGTCTGGGGAGCAGCAGATAAGCTAAGATAGACCCAAGGACCTCAGAGGACAGAGCTGCATCCTAATTTGATGATCCAGGTGTAAATAAATGGCTCCACTCATTCCAAAGATGGAACAGGTGACATATCTGGATCTGAATTTGGATTAAATCGTCAGAAATGTTCAGGCCTGTGATTTTGTTGCTGGCCAAATGACTACGATTATTACAACCAAATGTGACAATACAATGACATTTTACCTAGGGGCAGGCATGCAGGGGAGATTAAAATAAGAACTGACTCAAGCCTTCACCAGGAAATTGAATCTAACCCTTTTTGAAGTTAAACATTTTGATATAAAATTTTTCATCGTATGGCTGACCTGCATAAAACGACTGAATTCCCGGTGCACTGAAAATGCTTTGTGTGCTGCAGTTAAATAGTTCCAGAGATGGGAACCAGATTAACTTTGAAATTTCCATCCTGCCCTCACAAACAGCAGTTCAACTCCTCTCATGGCAGCAGAAGTTTGCTGTCAGCCTGCAATATTTTAATCATGGTCCTGCCTGGACCTACTAGGAGAAGAAATAATGATACAGTGGCAAAAGCCCTAGTGGTTGGCCGATGCTGGATTCCTCTCCAATGCCATTAGTGACGAGGCTCAAACAATAGCAACTGCGCTGGGGAATTGAAGGGAAGAAAAGGCTGGTGATGTCAAGACCCGTCTGGTTCTCTTCAAGCCATTGTGCTGTGTGTTGCAATATTAAACCTCTCCTACATTACGGGCTAAATTATGGGGTCCTCAGAAGTCTTTGACCAGTGAGGGACAACACATTGTTCCACAAATTTCTAGCCAAAAAGGAAGTGTAAATTGTCCAGTCTAATCTCTTGTTTAATCATTAAGAAGCTGCCGCAATTCATCCACGCACTCTTGCATTGGCCCAAAAATGTTAGATAGACAACGATATCTCAAGTTTTCGGAGACTCACTACTGGCAGAGCATGAAGCCCCTGTAGCTGCTGGGCCAGCTGTGCCTGGTTCATTTGTACTGGAGGGAAATGTTCTGCTGATGAGCTCAATCTATGGTTGAGCTCTCTTAAAACTAGGGGTACATCCAAGCCTCCTCTTTGTCCTATGGGCTCTTGCACCAGCTCACCTGGTGTGTCCCTGTGCCTGCAGCATAGCAGCCTGTGTTCTGAGGCAGACCAGAGGTGTTCCCTGTCTAGTCCTGTAACATTATGCCATGTACGGCTCAGCCCCTGTATAGAACTAGAACAGACAGTTATTGGACCCCAGGAGGACACAGCAGTATTTGCCATCCCAAAAGACCTGCCATTAAACCATTCATCTGTTACCCCTCTTTATAGAAGTAGCATTCCTACTTCTGCAGGCCTCAATGTAGAATTAAGTCCTGTTGTTGTAGGTCTGGATCATCAAACCACCAGATCTGCTCCAAAGAGCTCTCAGCAGACATACGAGATGGAGAAATGATAAACCAGTGGGGGAAGCCCAAGGTCAAGGAGAGATGATAATAGGTGTAATAAGTAGCAGTAACAACACACAAACTATCATGCTGCTGCCCTTTGTTAGCTCAAATTTGAACCCTTGGGCTTTGCTAATTATAATGACACAGTAAAAACTAAAAGGGGAAACTGCCCACAAAAAAAAAAAAAGTCAGGGTATCCCTTGTGGATCATGCTGTAGCAAAGTAGTTTAAATTTAATCTAGGGTCGGATTTAACACATTTAAAAGAGAGCAAATTCGCTGTTCTAACAGTCCAGTCAATACTTAAAGCTGATGGTTCTTACTCTGGCACTGCGTTTTTATATTCTGACAGAAGGCAGAAATAATGTCCATGATCATCCCATCATTACTTGTTTTTTCCCAGACACAAAAGAAAGCCAGATGCCCTGTGCTCAAAAAATATCCATGGGATCCTGATGTTTCTTTGAAATTCCCATATATGTTCAGCAAAAGGTAGAAAAACACATCATAAACACAATTTGTGGAATATTGTATTTGAACGTAGATTTGGAAGAGCTATTTCCTGGCAACAGTGACCAGATCCAAAACACTGTCTGGTGATTCAATAAATAAACCAGTTCAACTCCATCTTCAGAATACCTTTTGCTTCTACTACCCTAACTGCAAGGCCATTTTTGAACCTCACTGCTCTGCTGTTTATTTAAGATGCACTCAATTTCCAGCATGAATAAATTCAAGGCAAATTTAATGACCATGTACCCTCATGTGAATTTTGCCGTTTTGCTGTCATGGGTCTCCAGTTTCACAGTACTCAGCACCCACCACCTCTAAGAATGAATAACTCTGATGTGAATACACCATAATGCAGAAACAGCCTTCCCTTTAACAGTGATCAGCAGAAAAGTATGATGGCTGATTTGGAGGGGGTAAATCCATTGCCACAGAAAAGGGGTGCCAGGGAGGGAGCAGAAATTGGTGGGAACTGGTGAGAAATTGGGATGAGTTCCCTGAGGCTTCCCTGAGAAGGAAAAATTTGGGCAGAATGGGAATGGGCCCATGAATTTCTCTCTTTCTCTTTCAAGGCCCCTGCCCCTAGAAACAGTTGGAGAATCCTGCTTCTGCATCCTCCCCATCTTCCTCCACCAAAGAACTGGTGTGTAGCTGGAGCTTTGCTCCTGCTGCAAACCAGTCACTGCCTTCTCAGGCAAGGATGCAGTCCGTCGCCCTAGGCCTGTGCCTGAAGATTGCTCAGGATTCTGCCACCTGTTTCTGTTTTTCCAGACAAAATACGCTGCTCCTGGGTTTCCCATAACAGGATTTGTTCCCCACCCCCACCCCCCTGGTCATTCTGGCAGATCTTTTTTCCTCTGGTTCCAACTCCAGATTGCTTCTCCTTACATGTATTTCCGAGAGCTTCTCTGTGCCCCGAGCAGGCACACGCCTGATGTGCCCTGAAACCATGTTTAGTTTCTCACCAGCCCCACCACGCTGGTGAGGTGTGCTCTGTCCGGGCAGATGTGTCCCCTTAGCCCGTGCTCTGAGCTACACTTGCTGTGATCCAGAAGCTGTTTGACGGCATGAGTGTTATAGTATTCCTGAATTAACGCACTCTGCCTCCCAGTGGGCCTTATTAGCTCAGGCACAAACCTCACTAACACGGCTGTATGGTTTCTGTCCCAGAGAAGGTTTCTATCTGGCCAGTTTGCAGTATCCATCCATCTGCCCCCTCCATATAGATACAACATAGTCCTCCTGCGATTAGACAGGATGTCTTGTGTCTTGCCTTTTCAACGCTCCAGCTGATTATTTTTGTCTTATAGAAAAAGTGGGTACTGTCAGAGCCTGAGGCGTATGACCCTGTGTACCATACATGTAGTAGGCATGTACTATACACCAGAGAAGAACTCTGCCTCACCTTAATGTTTGGCTCTACTTCTATATCACTCTTTCAGCAGCTACACTGTTAGTCAGACAAGATATTATTTTATTTTTTTTCCGCAGAACACCCTGCCATTCACTTAAAGCTATCCCCAAAAACCATCTCAGAATTGCCACGTGGGACGCAGACACTTCCCCGTGATCTCGTGGCAGTAGGGCTGCTAACTCCAAGGTATGAACCACACATAACTGCACAACAAAAGCTCGAAGGTTAATGCCACAGCCTGGAAATCACGCCAGGTATTTAAAATCTCAGCCCCATCAGATCCTGCTTCACAACCTTAGAGCAGTGTGTTCAGCACAGACAGAAAATACCTGTGCTCTTGATGTGCATACCTTTGCTGTGATTGTGCCTGCACTTGAGAATTTCTGCATCATTTCAGTTAACGTTACCCGGGTTCAGGTTCTCTCTCCTCCTACTAATATATGGTCTAAGTGGCTGAAAATATCCATGAAATGCAGATACACCTCTTCATTTAAAACCAGAACCTTTCTAAGGATTACAATAATACCCAGGGTACTGTGGACACCTGAGTCATCTTCGGTCCTAAACAGTACAGCCCGAAGAGCCCGCTAGTCAATAAAATAAAATACCCATTCTCTTTAATTAACATATGAAATAAACACAATCTGTGACACCTAGTGTGCAGCAGCAATTAAGAGGCATTGCTTAGTTAAACCTCCTAATACCTCATTTAAATATGCAATTAAGGGATAATTGCCTTCAATCAATAAAAAATTGAAATATTTTGCAGGGACCTCAATTATTTTTTGTGAAGCTTTCTACTTTGTACTTGGTCTGGGCTAAGTCTCCAAGTCTTATACCACTTGTTAAAGAAACATTATTCTTTTCAGGTTTGCACTGATTTATGGCTTTTATGGCATTCTACTAGCATTATATGATCCCTGTGTTAACACTAAGCCCATGCAAAACATTTTTTTTTGTGTTATCAATGATTTCCATTTGCTTGTACCTATCCATTTTATATTCTCTTTGGATCATCTCCCTTTTCTGGTCCACACGGACCAAAAGCATCTCTTTGAGTAGGTCTTTAGACAAGGAGTTTCCTCACAGACACCTTAACAAATCTTTTGTAATGCAATTGTCTTCTCGTTTTTCAACATCTGCTTGCAAACAAGCAGTACTTCACTTGTGCACAAGCGCTAACAATTTAAATCGTACATCCAGCCCACCTCCCTGCCTACACACAAATCAATCCTTAGTAAAATGAGACACCTATGAATCAAACAAGGAACAAAGTCAACCATTGCTTTCCCTCTCAAGGCACTAAATTAGCAATGCAAATATATATGCTCATCTAAGAGGTCCTTGAGTGCACTCCATCATGGCACCTCACACCATCATCAGCCACAGAACAATCAGAATTCTGGGGGAAATATTTTCATGCTCAGTAATTGAATTATGTGGTTAAAGAGGCAAGACCTGTGAAAATAAGTGAGGTGGGGGAAAAAAAGCAGGTGATGAATTCTGACAGGCATTTGTAGGCTTCTAATGAGCACCCAAGAATGCAGCACACTACACTGACAGGCAAACCTTGGTGCAGGCTAGGATTCATGTTATTTTACAGCTAGATGTTTAGAGAACAACTACCACATTATCTGAACTTGTTGTGGCAATCATTACTGAAGTCAAAACTTCCATCTGAATTATTCTTGGTCGTGGAGGAAGACCAGTGAGGCAGTGTTGCTTGGATTTAAGAAAAAAGGATTCAAAAGTGATCTGTTGTGTGATTGTAGTTAAATCATTTCACTTCTTCATGCCTCTTTGCCACCTTGCTAGTTCTTTGGGCCTGAAAGACTTGCTGAGTTGGTGTCAAACAAGGGTCACATCCCTGTTACAGCTTTTCACTTATCTAAGTGATAAAACCAAGCCCGGACCTAAGACATGGTCTTAATTAACAAAAGATACCAAACAAAACAAAAGGAGATGCGGCTGCAGCCTCTATAAGGTGCACACATTCTCTGTTGTAAATGTTTGGTGTTCAGAGGTTTAGGAATTGCAATGTTTACATCAGTATGGCCTGTATGTGTGCCACCTCCAGATAAAAATGTAAACCTAATGTAAACCAAAGAGCACAGATGAAGTTTTTTACCTGGTTTTTGATACAGAGAGTCTTGCTCAAGTGCTGTATTGGTTTGTGTTTCCTTTCCTCTGGCTCACTTCATTATAATACACTGAGTCTTTCAGTACTGAATACGTGCATGGTACGTTCAGAAATCATATATATAAATGTAAAGATGATGCAAAGGCACCAGTTAGGGAGGAGAAGAAAAGAAGATATTTTTGAGTTAATAGTGCTTTGTAGTGTGGTTTTTCTTAATGTGCTATCCATTTTCTCATCCAGCTCTTGAAATATCACAGGCTGTGAGCTTTTTTTTATTTATGTTAACACGTTAAAATTTCTAATAGTCAAGAATATGTGCCTGCAGCCAAAAATCTTTATAAAAAGAAGCCTTTATCAAGAGATGATTCCAAATAGCCTGTTTAAACCAAGCAGAAATCTTCACTAAATATTAGACAAGAACTAAATGTTAAGATGTATAGAATATTTGCCCTTTCTTTGGCCTGTTCTTTTCTTTATATTGCCCACTTGGTTGTGTGTAGATTAACTGTAAAGTTCACAAAAGCTTTCCGAGAGCCTTGGTGGAAGATTTCTGGGTGCAGCCTGGGATCGTTGCTCCCCTACATGGGTTCATTCATCTGTGTCAACCTGGACATGGGGGAAATGGGAGGGTTCAGCCCATTCAAGTCCAGATCCTTGCTGTTTAGACTGGAATGGAATTCTAATGAGCTGTACTTACCTTTTGTGATTTCAGATATGGACACATGCTTGCAATAAACTGAAGAGGTATTTCTGTTCCCTATGAATGTATTGTATGGTTGCAGCTTTTACCCACCTCTATACCAGGTTTAACCCAGACCAAGCTTGACCAGGATGGATCATCATCCAGTTACCAATTTAGAGAGTTGAGACAGTCCCTCAAGGCAACAGTGAAGCTATATATAATCACTGCAGTTACTTTATTACTATGAATTTAGAGGCAACCGAGTCCTGAAGAATCTCATTCGTTTCATTATAAGGTCACAGACTAAAAAATCAGCTGCTCTCATTTACACCTGTCAACCCCAGTGAAAGGAGTGGAGTGGAATGGGTATAACTGAGAGCAAAATTTGCCTACAATGCAAAGTGTTGTCCTGTGTTATTTGCAAACAGCTTTTCATGTGCGAATTGATACATCAGCTGGGTAAATGATGCATCAGTTGAGACTGAAACAGAAAGAGAAGAACGTGTGTATATTTCCTCTGCTAACTGCCATCAGTTTGCATCAAAAGTAAAATGACTAACCTGAAATCAAACCAGTTTTCAGGAATCAAGCTGCAAAATGTCATTATCCAGCTCATCTCTCTCGTAACTCTCTAGGAAGATGTAGCGGCCTCAGAAAAACTGTTTTCCATCTGGTTCTAAATTTTCACAGAGAATCAAAACAAACAACATTCTGAGTGCAGTAAGAATGTATTGCTTGATAATAATAAAACTGACTAGCACAGTGGAATTCAAACTTACTATCGCTTCATTACAACACCAGCTTGGATTGTTACAACGCCAGCCTCATATTTCCAAGAGGCACTGGACATGGGAAGTAGTTCCTGGTCCAGAAAGCCATGAGCCTTCCCTCAGGGATGTGTTACATCTGCCAGCCCTCACAAATGTCCTGGACACCATGGAGCATCACAACCAGCATTTGAAACTTCTGATTAGGCAGCTGAATTGAGTCCTCGTGGTGAGACATATCTTAAGTAGCATGCTGGAGAAACAGTAAAAATATTATGCCTATTAAAGGTTGTTTTTTATGGAAAAAATAAGACTACATTAGGAACCTCAGGGCATATGGAGTGGGCTCACGGAAGGGGTCGAGTTATAGAACTGGTCTTTTGTTCAGGTCTGAATGCATGGCTAGATTAGATGACTTAACGCCATAAACCCTTTGGCAAGATCCATTAATCCAGTGTCCTGGCCAAATTGTGTTTCTACTTTAATGCCAATTTGTGTTCAAAATTATTTGAATTAATTGCTCTTCCTTACTTAAACTGCTATTGCTCTTTCTGTGCTCTTTCAAGCAGTTTTCTATTACAACTTGAGAAATATGAGACTATTTTCCCGTGTCAATATTCTTACCATACCTCCTTCCACAGTAACTTAGTTTCTCCTTCTGAGCAAAACATGCTATGAGAGTGAGGATTTAAAATGGACAGGCTGAGGGGTACATTTTTTTCCTTTTAAAGTGCATTACAACTCATTTCTCAGCCTTACACCACTAATGGTACTAAAGCATAGGGATGGTGTTTTGTAGTTTGGATGTACAGAGCGATGCCTTTGAAGCACAAATAATCTGCTTTGGTCCCCAGCCATGATTAGGAAGCCTCACACATCCCTGGTGCATAGCACAGTGGCAGGAAATAGCTCCTAAAGGGCTACAGATTTGCTGTTTAATTTTTTTAATTACTGCTTATTTAGGAAACATAAATACTTTTACAAATCATTACCATGCAAGTATGAAGCACACACTATTTTTAATTAAAAAATGAAGCTAGCACTATTTCACTTAAAGAAACCTTGTGAAAGACACAAAGCCACTCTTTCATAAGGCCTTTGCAAGGACAAACACCTTCATCACCTAGGATGCCTTCATTCAGGGGTTTTATTTGTCCTGACAGGCAATGCCATTTGCAGGTCAGCAAATCCTATGTTGTGGGAAATGGCATATGAATCCAAAGCAAATTAGGGACATGGTTTAGTGGTGGACTTGGCAGTGCTGGGTTAATAGCTGGACTCAATGGTCTTAGAGGTTTTTTCCAACGTAAACTATTCTATGATTCTACTTGGTTTGTCTTCACCAGGAGAAAGGAGACCTGTTGTTCAGGAAACAAACGCTGCCCTAGCACTTATGCACCTCCTCAGAGAGTTGCTGTCTCTGTGTGAGAGGAGTTGATATTAGTTGTTATTAAGATACAGCTGGGTTTGGAACCTTCCAAGGTGAACACCTCAAAGAGATTAGTCAGCTAGTATTAAAACTCTGCATGAAAAGGTGGGTGTTTTCTTAAGAGCTATGTAGGATTGAAATAGTCAAGTCTCCTCCAGCCTTGGGGTGGTTTTGATTTTTGTTTGGGTTTTTTTTAAAGTAATGTTCCCATTTGTTTTATTTTTTTTCTTTTAATCTCACTTTTTGCCATTTGCATTCAGCTTAATTGATTGGAAAGGAATAATAAGAATGCTGGAGGACCTAAAACCCTGAGGAAGCCCAAGCTGTATGCTAAGTTGGTGCCTACCAGCAGCTTTAATCTCAATTAGTCCAATTTGTGAATGTTTGTTTGTTTGTTCTCATTCACTGCCAAGCTAAAAAAACAAAACAACTCTGAATAGGAACAATAAAAGAAAGACTTCAGCTCACAGTTTATCTTTAAAGAGTGGCTCCATCTTCAATTGAATTCCCTTTCTGTTTAAAGCATCACAGCCATGGCCAGACTGCCAAGAAGCTCTTAGTTTAGGGAGTCCTAAGTGAAGTGGAGTAAAAAAGGATAAAGGAATTTATCACCGGGACCGTTCTTCATCATCCCCAGGGCCATGGACTGGAAGGCTGCTCCTTCAAACTTATGAACTTCCTTGCAAGGCAGGGAGGTTTTCTCATCTCAGCTCTTCCAGAAGCCCTGCCCTACCTGAGAAGAACCTGAGAGAGCTCAGCTGTCTATCTCCCACGGCCCTGCTGAATAGCAGGAGTTCCAGGAAACTGTCAGAGCTCAAACCTTTTGTCTCCCTACAGTGCAGAAGCTCAGAGGGTAACATTCAACTTCTTCCCTAGAAGGACTTCTCTACAGAGCTATGTTTCGCCTGTACTTGGTCCTTGCTATTACTAAACCTGCTTTCATCTGTGCTGTGCCGTGAAGCAGAGTCATCCTCAGAGAGGACTAGGCGTGTGTACCCCACTGCCATAGAGGAAGGGGTTCATCCTAAACTTCAAGGACACGTAGTGAGCATCATCCAGTCATGGATGGACCTCAGCAGGCATTCTGCTCTTCTGCCTCTGTATAAAGCACGTCCCACGTGCTGCAAGAGCGAGGCTGGCAGCTGGCAAATGCAACCACAGTGTCAATAGCTGCATCATCTCTTAGTCTTCATCTAAAGCATGTAAAAAAACACGACTTTGCCTAAAGAGTTCTCACATATGAAAATACTCAGTTCTGACTGCAGAAAGAGTTCGACAAGGCAGATGTTTTAGCTCTTCCACTGATCCAGAAAAGATCCTTCTACAAGAGGTGCAATACAACTCAAACCTCTTCACTGTGGAGCCAAACAGCCCCCAACTCTTAGCCCACCTGAAATGTGTGAATAGAGCTGGCACAGTGTGGGGTCCACAGCTGTGCTATACATTTACCAGCCCGAGCAAAACACCCTCTGCAAAGGCTGCTTCTCACTTCGTGTCTCTCTATCCCCTATCCAAGCAAAAGGAACTCATTCAGGGCTACCCCACTGTCACTTTCACTGCTACAGCCACCATCATCCTCCTCCCCCAGCCTCAAATTAATGCCCCTCCTAAAGCTGTTATCCTTTGTGATTTCTGTCATTTCCAGTGAGACTTGTGCTGTAATTTAAAAGATAACTCATTCCTGTTTCCAGCGTTTTAATGCATTTTATTTTTTCTACAAGCAATATACGTGTGTAATTAATAAACAATTTAGTATGTTGAGGAACCTAGGAACTTGGCAAATGTTCTGGGGATATGAAATCTCAGGAAAAGCAGCACATTATAAGAAATAGTAAGTAATTACTTATGTAAGCTTTTCTTTTTAAATTCTAAGAACATTAGCTACTAATTACCTACTAATTACCAGTACTTCAGCAGGTGTTTGCACTTAACTGTAGGCTAAAGCCCCTGTGAAAAACAAACCCCTCACACTCCCTCTCAAGATTAAAGCAGAATCCCACTGGACTTCATAATGCAGCATAGGTGCAGTGGAGCTGTTTACATGCTAGTCCTTTAACCACTTGGCCGCTTAAGGTGAAAACAGGCTCCAGTTTATTTTCCCTGTATTTTCTGCCAGAACCAAGGTGATTTGTTAAAAGGAGTAACTCAAAAGGCAATAAACAAAATCTAAGGGTTAAAAGTAAACTATGATTAAGACTTCATCATCATCTGCACATTTATCTCACTTCTGTAGTGACCTGGTAGAGGAACACTCTATTTCTGATCACAAATACTGCTGGCTGAACAGGGTGAGAATAAAACCCTATCTATGAAAAGTTCCCTGAGTTTTAAAAAAACAGATGCAGAGCCCTCAGCTGGTGTAAAATGGTTTAGTTTCACCAGTGTTGATACCCGAGTCAATGCCACTTGAGGCACTGACCTGCACTTCAGATCTAATCCATTTTTGACTCCTTTGAAAGATTAATTCATATAAGCCTAAATTTTACTCAAAAATATTTATAAGCAATGAATTTCAAATTTGTAAGCATAAGTTAAAGCTCATATTCCTGAACAGTTAAAATTTGGAATTTTGGTTTACCCAGTTATCAAAAGACACTTTACTGTCAATAGAAGGAAGATGCCAGACATAAGAAGTCCACTTAGAGAATGGAAAAGATAGGAGGTGCCTTCAGCAACCTGTCACAGCGCTCAGGTTGCACCTTCTGCAAAGCACTTCAGGGACAGATGGAAGGACTGTGAGGCACACCTCAGGGCTATACTTTTCCACAAAATGGTTCACAAATGAATAATTCTAACAGTGCTGCTAACATATTTTTTGCCTTTTACCCTCTCTGAGACTTGTAAGATCTGTTCAAAATATACAGTTGCTTATTTCACTTCTGCAAAGATTACTTTTCACTGAAAATAAGACTCAAAGGTAGGCAGTGAAGGTAGTTCAGATCATCACCATTTTTCCATGGATGCTAGTTAGACTACAGATCCCCTCCAGATTCATTTTTCACTGAGGTGATAGAAGTAGTGACTGTGCTGTGAAGTATTAGGTCACAGCAGCAGAAGTGCTCATGCCTACAGCTGGGAGCTACATTTTTTGAACGGCTCATCTCTATTAAAACAATAAGAGCTGCAGGAGTCTAGAAAGAGTTGAAAACCTGACCCTTTCATTCAGGTACTTAGAGGGGAGCTTCTGGCTGCTGGTGTATTTTAAGACTTGAGTCCCACAACTGAGAAATTAAAAGCTGCTTTGGCATATGAGTGAACCAAATGAGACCATGAGGCTTCTGAGAAAATTATACAGCTCAGCCTTGGTGCCTTCCATCTGAGGCTCTCCAAACAATACACAAAAATTAACAAAATAGCACACCTGGGAGGTAACTCATTGATCTTTCACCAGTCAACAAGCTGAGGCTTTGTACAGCAAAATGCCCATATGTCATTGAAAAAGAGGATTTAAATGTAATTTGTTCTTCATTTAAAACACCTTCCTCTCATTTCTCTTCCTCTGCTGGAGGCCTATGGTAAGATTTTCAGAAGACCTGAACAGTGGGAAGAGTAGCAGTGCTCTGGTCACCAGGCTCTTCCAAGGTGGTGAGTGAGGCTGTTTCAGACCTGAGAAAGGACTTCCGTGTCTAAAATCTTATCTGTTTCTGATCATTGTCCCACATGATCTAAATAAAAGGTACTGCTTCTCTCTATAAAGGCTTAACCTCACCAAATGCTGAAATGACACAAGTGTAGCTCCTCATCATATGCAGTTATAAGATGGCACTGTTTATGTGTTCAAATGAGAATCTTACCAAAAATTGTTATGAAAAGGGGGAAACTAAGGACCAGAAATATTTTGGGCAGAGCCAACTGACTCGTTACTGCTCCCAAAAGGTGACCTGAAAGGTGAGCTCTCATATCCATCTCCTCATCATTCTTTCTTCCTCCATGTACCCACCATTCTTCCCTCCTCTCTTGCTCTCAATGTCATGATTCTCTTCTTCCACAAGCTCTGGAAATGGTCACATCCTTCAGAGGTTTGTTTCAATTTGCTAACCAAGGAGGAAGGCACCTTTTTTTAGTGGGATGAATTAGTTTTATGCTGACCTAGCAAGTTATGTGACCTCATAGAGGGGTCCAGCAAGCTCCAGAGCCAACAAAAGGTAAGGGGTATTCAGGCTCTGTGTGTGCCATGAGTGAGATAAATGGGGAGGACGCTCTGCTGGGCTCTCACCTTGGTCTGGGAGTTGCATTTACACTCTGAGGACCTGGGCTGTGATTGACTCTGGTACCATCACCACTCCTGCTCTGGCAGAGTACCATGACAGTGCATCACTAGTGGGTGAAGTCTCTACCCTACCAACTGTGCTGCTACCCCTGGCTCTCAGCTCTTTGAAGCACAGTTCAATAAAGGATGGGAGCACTAGGCAAATGGGGAGCAGCTGAGGTGGCAATGTGACATCCCTTTATGTCAGAAATTAGTTACCCAACAGTCCAATTAGACACCTCTTAGGTGCTGGGCACTGGGGATCCAGAGGGAAATACCAATGATGCCAGCAAAGACTAATTAAGTATTTGGAGCATCTTGAGTTTAATGGCTACATTTCGTTTAGTCATAAACACTTTTGCTGTTTTCTTTACCTATTTTGTCCCATTTTCACTGTCTCCAGGCAGCTCCCTTTGGTGGGATTTCACAGTCCCAGAAGCACCTCGATGAAATCAAGGCTTGAACACCTTCTCCTGAATGCACCACAGGTACTATGGATACCCACTGACATAATTTCAGGGGATACAGAAGCAAATTGAGGAGAGGGTTTTCCTCTTTTCTTTAGTTTCAAAGAGGAGAGGAAAAAATGCAGAGACAGGATTTTAGCCCTTCATTTTATAATGTAATTGAAATGCCAAGAGACTGAAAAAATTCAATGTTGATGAAGAAACGGATGTTAGTGCAATGAAGAATAGCTCTGTCTTTGTCAGTCTGCAGTCTTTTATGTGTCACAGGCTGTCACTTTCTATTGCATTTCAACTGACTAATTACCCCAGTTTATTAAAAGTGAATATGAATTCACATTTTTTACTTTGCCATGTTCCAAGTGTTAGTGTTATCAGGAGCTATTACTGAATGATAGATCCCACAGTTCTAGACTTCCTCATGTGAGCAAGTACAGAGAAAATCTACCTCAATATCAATGAAAACCAGATATATTCATTTAAGGGGGAAATATATACTCTGTGCAGTGCATGTTCACATTCAAGCATTAATCACCCTGGTGTGTCCCACATGGCTCAGTGTATTATTAGAACCTCACTCACAGAGCAGAAGAGTGTCTGTAAGTGATGATGTTGGAAAGGTTGGACTTGAATTAAATGTACTCATCGCTTCCTAATGGGGAGGTATTTTCTGACAGCTGTAATGAAAACTGCTGCTCATCAAAAGGTACTCTGTGTCCTAGCTCACAAATTCAACCTCAGCTGCAAGTTGCACATTTAAATTTCAAAGTTTTTATCTCTAGCCACACTGGAGTGCACTTATAAGTGCGGTGGAAGGGTCAAATTAGATGAAATCAAAGCCCTGCTTCTACTGGAGAGGCAATTTTATGCTTTTGCAATTGGAGCTGTGTGTTGTTATAGGCTTAAAAAACCTCATCATCAAAAAATAAGGATTTCTAGAACATGGTAATTATCACTTTGATCTGTCCAACTCAGTTCCATCAGTAACTACAATGTTAGAATTTCCTCATTCTGTATAAAATAACATATTCAAATACACAGGTGCACAGACTACAGTAGTTCTTGCACAGTTGATACTCTGGTTTCTGGTCCTTCACACCTTCCCCTACCTTTGTGAGTGTGCAGTCAGATTTCTTGTGAGGATGTTTGTTCTGCCTTTAGAGGAGCTGGATGCTGGTATAAGCTTTCTATGTATTGGCAATAATAATAATCAATACAAGGAATAATAATAACTTAGGAAGCGCTGGGAAAGAATGGAGAATCAGGTCTTGGAGGGAAATGCCATTTTGCCTGAAAGCATAGCACACACAGCCAACAGGAAAAGGAAGAGAGTTTCATTCTTTTAGTGTTTTCCTAGTGGGTACTCATTGTTTATAGCAAAATGCGACTATTGTATGTTTTCCTATGATTCATGATATTTACCATTTCACATGCTAAACAAAATGTTCTTTCATTAGAACACAACATAGTTGGAGGGAAAATAATCACAAGACTGGCCGTGGTGGTGGGATCTTGTACGTTTCCCAAAATGAGGCTGAAGAGTATTTTTTAAACATTCCTGAGTGAGGAGAAGCAGTGGGACATGCACTCATACTGCCTGGACTCCAAGCAGGTCAGCTTGATGAGCTAGCTGTGATGGGAAAGCTGTAAGGCTTCCTTCAGTGTTTTCGAGTCCTCTGGGTATGATGAATTTTGTATAGGATATTTAAAGGACTAGCTGGAACTATCTCATCGTGGGTTTGTGCCCAGGCTGATGTACTGACGGCCATGAACAGAAGTTACACCCTGAAGCGTCTTATCCATTCCCAAAGAAGATCAGCTCTCCAGCTCTCGGTTTAAGAGTGGAATAGGACCAGTATGGCTGTACCCAAACATTAAGACAAACTTTGACTCTGGCCTCACCAGAGAGGTGCATCTTGACTGGAGAATGCTGATCCTGGATGATTCAGACCTGTGTTGGCTTGGATTTTCAAGGAGTGTGGCCTGTCTCTCCCTTCCAGTGGGGAAGGGAAGACAAGCAGAGGGAGAAGTGCCTGTTACCCCTGGGTGGTTTTGGTTGCAAATCAGGGAGTTTCAGGGAAAGGAATCAGGAGGGCCCGTGAATGCAAGGGTGTGAGGACACCTCTAAGCACAAAGAGACTGGCTAGCTACAGCAGCAAGCACCATCAGTGGAGAAGGAAAAGGCTTCCCTACAAGAAAAAAAAAAAAAAAAAAAAAAAAAAAAAAAAAAAAAAAAAAAAAAAAAAAAAAAAAAAAAAAAAAAAAAAAAAAAAAAAAAAAAAAAAAAAAAAAAAAAAAAAAAAAAAAGCCGAGAAAGTTAATGACCCTCTTCTGAGAGGAGGTTTGCTGCTTGTTGGATCTGCTATTCAGGGGAAGTAGGTGTGAGGAGAAAATGCCTGCTATAGCCTGCCGTAGCCTGAGATGCTACTGGAGGGTGTTTAGGATTTTCTGCTGCAGTGGCTCCATGCTGGTGATCCAGCAAACTGCTAACCTAGTTAGAGGGGCTTTAATGTAGGATTGAGGGAGGGGTTGACCAGGAAAAATAAAAATTTTAGGGTAAACAAGAGCAGCCTGATAGGGACCTAAAATTTCAGAGGTGTTGGTATTCAAAATAAGGTCACAGGAGAGACATGGAGAGTAGCGAATCAATCCACTGAATACTTTAGATGTCTGTATACTAATGGAAGTAATATTTGGGATAAACAGGTGGAGCTGGAAGTCTTAATACAAGATCAAAATTATGACTTAATTGGCATAACAGAGTCTTGGTGGGATAATTTGCATGACTTGAATAGTAATATGAAAGGAAGAACAGGCAGGGGGAAAACAGGAGGAGTGTTGCCTCTGTTCGGATTCATTTACTCACTGGAAGCCTGGCATACAGAGAAGACTAAAACCGCCTGAAAATTTTAAAGGTAATAATTATAGGGGAAAAGAAATCACGTACCTACATGGTGGGAGGGCCATGACAACTGGCCACAGAACTGATCAAGCGAGAGAGGCTTTCAGGGTAGCAAGGGGGCTTTGATAGTGCTGGAAATGGAAAGTCCCTGCAGGGGGAGGCAGCGTGACCAGCATGTGTGTGGGATGCACAGAAGAGAGAAGCCATGTTCAGATACCATGGACTGAGTATGAAACCTTACCAGGAGTATGTAAGGACAAAACAAGAAAAGCTGGAACGTGGACGGAAACACCATTAGACAGCAGCACCCAGGATAAGAAGAAATCATTCTGCATGTGCATTAGAAGTAAGAGGTAAGCCAAGAGCAGTGTCAACTGAATGATCACAGGGCAAAAAAGTTGTAAAAAGGATGCAGAGAAGGCCTGTGTATGAAGTGGGGTTCCTGCATCCTCATCAGTTAAAAGTCAGTTGTGACCATGAGGCTGGCAAGACTAAAATCAGAAACAAAACCAAGATTTTTCTCTACAAAAGGGCAAAAATGGGTAGAGGGTATTCATTTAACTTCATTTTTTTAAAAATCCTTCGAGTCTGATGAATTTTGTATGGAATACTTAGAGGACTGTCTGAAGCTCTCTCAGAGTCATTAGTAGTGTTTCTGGGAACCCGTGGAGAGGGAATGAAGAACTAGATAACTAGAGAAGCACAATATTGTGCTTTCTTCTTTTTTAAGCAAAAGGGGGAATTGAGAAGCTACTTAAGAAGTCAAATTAACTTCAATCCTCAAAAAAATTCTGTGAGAAGTAAAGCATCTGGAAATCAATATTTATATATCATATTATGTCAAATGAACCTTATTTTCTTTCCTGACTATGTAATGGGCCTTGTGGGCACTGGGAATCAGTACATGATACATACCTTGAGCTTACCAAGTTTTTGACTCTATTCTACCTGATACAAGAGATTATTAGGGAGATAGATAATATTTTGAGTTGCAATTGCAGTGGTTTATGATAAAAATAAAAGTATTTATCATTAAATACTGCAAAGGTCTGCCTCAGTGCAGTACAGTGGATGAGATGGGAGGTCACAAGTAAGTCTTCCCTGCAATTTTAACCAAAATCTTGCTTTTAACACCCAAAAGTATTATTATACCTCTTCTCAGAACTGATACGCCTCAGCTGGAATGCTGTGTATAGGTTTGGGTAGGAAAAAAATCAAAACCAATCAAGCAAACAACCCCAACAAACAAAACAAACAAACAGAAAACCAACATAGAAGAGGAAAAGGGTGAGCAAGAGGTGACTTTGGAAAGCAGATTTTAAAATCTAGGCTTGCTTAATTATAAAAAAAAAAGGCTGAGAATGGATTTAATACCAGTCCTCGGATATGTGAAAAGTTGTTACAGGGTGCAGAAATGCTCTGCCATACCCATGGTGAAACAGTTGAATAACAGAAACCATCTTGATTTTAGGAATCCTTTCTAACCAAGACTGTAATGAAATGGGAGAAATTGCTTGTTGAAGTTGCAGTATTCCTTTCCATAGAGACCTTTGAGCCCTTGTCAGAGGTGGCATAAACAGGGCAAGATGCCATAGAGTTATAGGGAGTAGAATAGGAACTGCCTAAGATCTTCTTCTGACATTTTTTTAATGGTTTTATTTATTTCAAGTTTCCAGCTATAGGAGAGCAAAATGCTCCAGTTAGCTTCACTTTTGCTTTTCCAAAACTCTTCACTAGTACCTCAGATTTTAAATGACTTTGTGGGGATGAGTTTAAGGCAGTTGTATTTCCAGAGAGGTAGGTCCTGAACAGCTTGGACATGAACCGTGGTCAGACAGTGTTAGTGTTAGGTGCTGTGCAAATCTAAGAGTCCATTCTAGCAATTTGCAGCAGCCACCACTTCCTTTCACTCAGGAGCTGCGAAAGAGCCCTCCCAGCCCTTTCTCAAGCCCAGTCCCTGATCAGTGTCAAGGTTCGGCTTCTTACACTACAATTCTTTTATCTATCTTAGAAATCTTTTGCCTCTCTCTGAAGAATAGCGTTGTAAAAACTCCACGTAGTGATTTTTGGCAATAGTGGAGATTTCTGGGGCAGGTTTGAACGTGGTAGTCAGATCTCTTTTCATGCAGCTAAAATACAGCACACACAAGGCAATGCGCTTTTTGTAAAACATAGTGAGAGAGGACATGGTCTTGAGCATGGGACCATTAGACTGAGCCATGGGAGAGCAAGGCCTGATGGTGAATTACTTGTGTGGCACTGTGCAGCCATTTGTCCCTGCTGAGCTGCCAGTACTGCAGGATTAGCAGCACTGCCTCACCCCATGGAGTAGTTCTGAGGAAAAATACATGAGGTGCCTAAATAGAGTAGTAACTGGGGTGCTATAGGTCCCTGAGGTGGATTTGCTGGTGCAGATGCAAGAGGGCAGTTTTGATTTCCATTCCTTTTAAGTTTTGTAGTTGGCATGTTGACCACTTGGCCCATGTAGGAGCAGGAGGGGATGCAGGGGTGTCACAGAGACCTACAATTCTCGTTACAAAAGGGATTCATTCTTTGATTAGCCAAAAGTGCTTACTCTTGTACTTGGCTTTGAGCATCTGGAGGGTCTCAGAGCCCATTCTGCAAAGTATTTATATACAAGGGAGGAAATCCTGTGGTGTTGAAATCAACAGCAGTTTCACCCTGGGTTCTCTCAGCTTCCATCCCATTCATTTCAGGGATGTGCAAACACATGCTTTAGTGTTCCACTGAATCATGACAATTTTTCTGGAGGAATTGTATGATCCTTGCCCCCAGCTCTTTGCCAACTCAGTGGATTCCTGCCCTTAGAGCGCTCCAGCTGCCCAGTCCTTGCCTCTGCTGGAGCACAGTGCCCCTACAGACCTTTTGGTAAGGCCATAGGAACTCTCCCTAACCTAACTCACTAATACCCAACTGTGCTAGGAAAGATCTGTTTCAGTTAGTTAACATGGCTCATTTGGACCCACACAAGCCAGGGAGTAGTTGCAGGAGCAGCTCTGCTGCTAAAGTTCAGAGGACAGTAGCTTCTAGCCAACATTGCAGGGTAGGTTGGAGCAAGGATTGGGCAGTTCCACTATACCTGTAATCAGAAGGAAATGTGACCACAACCACACAGGTTTGCCTGAACACCTTTGGTGAACGGTTATCTTAGCAACTGAAACTGACTCTTTTTTGAATATTTCTTTGAAGAAAACTCTTCTAAAACTGAGCAGTATGCAACTGTCTTTAAGATTTGGCACTGCCATGAGAGAAATATTAATACACCTCTCTTCAAAGGTATTGGCTAAGTATGTTCCATAGCAGAGCCTCTTAGGAATTTTCTACTCTATCTGAAAAACACTGTAGTGTATCTCAGAGTGTTCTTCTTTGGTCTTCCAGCTGTATTGAACACATAACATTTTACAGTATGCGTAATGAATATTTCTTGAGATATTTTCAGAGATTTTCTTAATGGGGAGAACTCTTGTAATGAGCACTGTATCAAAGCCTATGCGACCATAATGCTGTGTCATGAAACATTTCCAGGAGAACATAAATATTTAGGCAAATGTACAACAGGGAAAAACAATGGTTCCTAACATTTTCAGTCCACTTTTCAATTATGGATGTTCCTCACCTTGCATATAAGTGTGACTTGTTTATCTTCTGTGCCTCCTGAACTCACTCTGGAATAGAAGTTACTGGGGAAAGAGGGGCCTGGGTATAGTCAACTCTGCTTCAGAAACAGTGTTTCAAAGACCCTGTCATCATTGCTCTATCAAAATGTGCAGTTACACAAACATTACTCTTGGTATGAACAACTCATGCTTCTTCTTCCCCCTTTCTTGAATCTGTTTGCACGTCCTGTGAGGGAACCTCATTTAAAAACAACCCTACAATTCTCAGATGAATGTGACTGAGCCAAACGCCCAGAAAAGCAGAGCCTGATATGATTCTCTTAAAAAAAAAAAAAATGCTAGAGAACATAAAACCAGACTGAGTTAAAAGAACTGAAAAATAATTTGCTGGAATGCAGTTTTGACATTTTGTATTAAATAAAGGTTTCACAACCCTTTCTAAGAGGTACAGTAAAAAGATGTGGGACACTACTCAGGAAAAATTCTTCATGGCTTATTCACCTTCAGTGAATAGGCTTATTCCTGTCAACTCCAGAAATCTTTGATCAAGTCAAAAACATCCCTGGCATGATCAGTTTCAAAGTGAATTTTGTGTTTCAGTGGTAGGAGACACATAAAATGAACTAATTGTTAAAGATTGTTCTTTCAGCATGGATCTTCTATGTCCAGCAGGTATCAGTATTCAGAGGTTTTCCAGAATTTGTGATTTCATCTTACCATTGAATGCATTCATCAATGTCTAAACATCAGTTACCTGTAAAAATATACACAAGCCTGTGCAATATTTGAATATGTGTTAATTGCACAGCAGCTGATATATCCGAAGATATTTTGGGAAAACTTTGTCTTTATAGGTTGTTTTTACTTAAAGCTGGTTTACTTTCTATTGCACTGAGTTTAAAGAAACCGAGGGACAGTAAGGGAAGATCATTAGTAACGTGGGATGGGGAGACAGTAGCTAAAGGAAGTGCAGTGACTTACAAAAACCTCTTGAACAGACATAAAAACAATCATGTGATGATACCAATCATTTGTCAACAGTTTTTGTAGTTTCATGTTTTATTGTTGTTTGGCTGAGCTTTTTTGAATTATTTGAGAGTTATTAATATTTTACTAAGTCTTGTTTCTCTCACTCCTACTCTTGTTGCCATTTCCATGAGCTGAATACCTATCCTATAGAAAAATTTTATAGAAGAAATCGATTCTGTAAAGTTTCTTTCGCATACCCTCCTACATGGAGATTTTAATTTTCAGTATCTCCTTGACTTTTCTACATAATTAGAAAACATATTTAGTTATTTTAAATACTGACCTTTACCTTCAGAAACCTGGACTTTTTTTTTTCTTTTTCTTGACAATCCTATTGCTTGCTTTCCAAGTCCATTTCTTATCCTTTTACCCTGTGTTTCTGTCACAATTTTACAGTTAGTCATTTAAAAAATATATAATTAAAGTGCCAAAGCACCTGCTAGCCTCATGCATATGCATGAGATAGAATTATGTCCCCTCCGGGACACTGGTGTTGTGACTCTGGGGAAATGGCTAAGTAACCATGACAACGTGTCTCCACCACATCTTATTTCCAGTGATAAAAGCATGATTTACCCTATTAAACAAACCATATTACAACTTGCCCACAGCAAGTGGTGTCAGCTCTCCAGTAGAGGCACCAGGTCCGGAGGGAGAGCAGCCCAAAACCATCCATCCATCCAAGCCTCCCCCTCTCTGACACTGCTTCACGGTTATGCTGATGGTAAGAGGCAGGATGAGACACATGTACAGTATTTCACATTTCCATCTTGATAGGTGAGCTGAAATGAGAGGAGGAAATGCAGTATTCATTAGCTGCAGGCACCAGCCTAATCCCCAGTACAGCAGTGATGGACGGTGCAGGAGAACCCAAGGGTAAGACGCAAAGATTGGCGGAACCAACACACAATAATTCAGATGTTTAAATTAGATAATTTCTGCATCTTCTCTCCTGCCAGTTTGCCAAGGCTGCCAATACTTAGTGAATGCCAAGGAAGACTACCAGAAATGGTTTTTCAAAGGCTGCTGCCAGAACAAAATGTTAAATGATTCTTTTATGATCTTGTTTATGCTACTGATCAGACATTATCTTTTTTAAAGTGATTTTTAAAATCAAGTCCACTCTTCAATATGTATTTTTGATTTACACCTTGCTTAATTAGAGAAGACACCTTGCTATTACATTATCTATAATAATTTTATAGGGAAACTCTCCTCATTGAATCTTGTCTACTAGCATAGTACAATATTTGTTTTATTAGCACTTTGAAGAAGTATTAAAAACAGCCAAACTAATAATTTAAATATTTTAAATACTGCCTTGAAAGTGTCTGTATTAACCCTCTTCTTCCTCCTCCATCACATACTTAAAGTATAAACCTTAATTTGAGTTCTTAATCACTTGAGGGCACAATTTGATTAAGAACAATAAACAGAGAGGTGAAGAAATTAAAACCACAAAAGTCTCTGAGAGAAAACAGAACTGGTGTTTAAAGGTCAAGTACATAGACATAATTAGTTCTACTTACATGAAGAATTGCAATTAGCTTTATGAATTGCATTTTGAAATTGCCGGGTCTTGTGAATCCTGGGGGTTTCTTAAAACATCATCTGTTAGAATAGCATGTGATTAGATCAGACTCATAGCTAAGAATGAAAAATACTAAATTGTGCTTTAGGTGCAAACAACCGTGAGGCGAGGCTGAAACTGCTAGCTGGGTTTACCAAAAGGTGGCTAGAAAATAATACCCTAATATTCATCAGATTACTTGGAAACCTGACTTATGATCGCTAAGTTCTTGGGACTGATCCTTTCCCAATTCCAAACATGGCATGTACAAGTTGAAGTAGAGGGATTCTCCATTTACTGTGTACTGTCAGATTACTTTCTCTTTCAACAATACCCAACACGGAGAAGGTCAGAGCCCTACAAGTAAGAAAATATTCACAGAAGCATCCTTCACAGTTTCAAGTAGTTCCAAATCTCTTTCTCTTTAAGCATGTATTTCTTCATCAAACACTTTAGACTATTTTCATTAAAATACTAAAGTATGCCATGTTCTCATCTAAGAGCAATGTTGGGAATGTTCCACCTACAGCTATCTCACTGCTCACCCATTTCAGAACCCTTTAGTTATCAGAAAACGTAATAATTTAGTGCATTCTCAGTGCATCAGTGTTGCCTTTTTATTCTGAGTTGAATTGCAACAACATATAGAAAACACTCCTGTCCCTCTTTCAGGGTTCAGGCTTTTACTTCATAAACAAAGTTCAGAACTCAAAGAAGGATTAAATGCACTAGCAGACTGAAAGGAGAAGCCACTGGCTTCTGAAAACCATTAAGTTTGTTACTGAAGAGATCTTGGTGAGTTTGTAAACTCCAAAACTTTCTGACTTATGTCAGTGGTGTAATCATAGAATCATAAATTATCCTGAGTTGGAAGGGACCCACAAGGATCATCTAGTCCAGCTCTATGTTTTAAAATACCTATGAATATTCTTGGCTTACTAATGCAACCCAGAGGGTAAATCAAAGGGTCATATTTCCAAGTGCTAGCAAGACTCTGAGAGCTGTTCCCAAAAAAACCCCAAGCCCAGTAGAAATCTGAAGTCTGCTAGAACACGTATTCAAGCAACAAAAGTCAGTGTCTGGACTTTAGGACCACTTCCAGGAATTTGAATGCTGAATGGTATGGAAAGATTTGACAAATATTATTAACTTTTCAGGTATCCCAATCCTGTCACTGCTCTGGTCTTCCCAAGCAGCAAGATAACTTAAAAGCACACCTCACATTTCTTGTGAGGTTTTCTAACTGCCTCTGGATACTTGTTCAAAAGCCATTGCATATCTACCTGATTTTTGGTGCTGTATGGGAAACCTGCAGTAGAGGTAGCAGAGTACCCAGATTAGTTGCTTGGAGGTTTGGACCAAGCAGAGCATTGGATTTGTTGCTTTAGCTCTGATTTGTTTGCTTTTGTGTGTGTGTGTGCAACGTAACAGTCTTCTTACCATCCAGAAATAGACTGTGTAGTGTGTGAAGGACTGAGCAAGAGAGAGGAAACCTGAAGTCAGATTTTATACTACCTCTTAGGACCCCAACTTGAGTAGTGACTTTGGGCAAGGAACTTGCAGCAAACTCCTCTAGAAAGTGTCTGGAGCCTTGCAGAATGCAGCAGAAAAATGAAAGGGGAAAACACTGCATCTCAGTTTTCCTATCTGTAACATGGGACTAATACTTGCCAACCGACCCACCTCACAAGGGAGATGCAATAATTAATTAGCTAATGTTCCTACAGCACTTTAACTCTGTAAAGTGTAAAATAAATGTTAAGCATTATTGGCACTTAGATTCTACAGTGATTGGTGCCCTACAATTCCCTAAGCCAGGCAGCTAGTTATTGCTGCTCAGAGCAACAGTAGCTTACAATACATCCTGCATTATCAGCTAGTTTCTAGGTGGTTACATGCCAGTGTGGCTGTGCATACACCCTCCCACACATGCCAGATGCCACACAGGGGAATTCTGACAGGGAGGTCCAGGATGTGACTGCACAGCTCGGAAAGGGGTCGCCGCAGCCACTCTGAAACTGAGCAGTTGCTTTTTGCTCTGGTTTTATTTCCTTCTGTCTGAACCAGGTTTTTAGGTAATAACCAGTGCACAAAACCTACTGCCCTGCTCTATAAATACTATTTGATCTTATTTTGTCAGCTGACTCATTATTATCACTGAAATTATGCACAGAATTCCAATAAATTCAATGTCAAAAGAACTAATTGGTAAGACGTGTAGAGCAATTTGAGAGGAAAAAGAGAGCTTTCTTGCTTTTCATTTTGTTGCTTTATACTTCTTAGCTAAATTTTCATTTCAGTGAACAAGAAGATGGCAGCTTCTAAAATTATGTCTGAGAGATGGATATGTAGGTAATATTGTTTAATATTAACTGCTGCTACATGGGTTCATGAATTCCCATCAGGACAAGTTTTTATGGAGTTCCTTATGCTAAAGTCTCTTTCAACAAAGACAGCGGAAAGAGCCTGGTTTGCAGCTCAGTAGTTCAAGAAAAAATTGCAGCTTTGCCCTCTCAGACATAGCCTGAGAGCTCAGTATTGAAGTCTCTGCATTTACACTATATACAATTACAGGATTTTATTTCAGGTTAGATTCAGCCTGGTCCTCTGGGTTAAACTTCCTTCACATGCCTATGTCTCAAAGCCATTCAAAGCACCAGTCAGTTATTTGTAGCCTTGTGACTCCATGCGGATTTTGAGGGCATCTTATACAAAACAGGAAGAAAGTTTCTTATTTATTTGCTCTCAGAGAAATCCGAAGCCACACTGTGAATCAAACCAGTAGACGGTAAAAGGAGACAACTGGAAATTCTGTGAAAAACTGATTATTACTTTCAACCAAAATACCAGTGAGATGCAACTTCAGTCCATATGGTGCTCTTTCTGCTGGCTTTGTAGGAAGCCATCTGGACAAAAAGCAACCAAGCAACACAGACCACCACACCAGAATCTGAGATCATGTCTCAGTGCAAACACCATTTGATTCCTTCCCTCTTTCTTGTACTGTTTCCCTAAGCATCCCTTATTTGGTTTTGTCAACCATAAGCCACTGGACTAGACAGACATTCAGTTTGAGCTGGTCAGGATGTACTCATTCAGTATTCCGGTAGATGCAGCAATATAAAGAGAATTCAAATATTGATGCACAGTTACACATTGTAGATAATTCTGGCACTCTACCACTTTACTATGGGATATCATACACCCTGTTATTTAACTAATAGCATCCATGGGAATCAATTAGAACTGGAAAAAACCTAGGTGGAAAATCAGAGTCCTAAATATGACATTGGGTCCTAGGACCTACGTTTCATATTGAGACTACACCATAATAAATACTTAAAATCTCATAAAATTTATTTATGATGGAGGTGAAAAGAATCTGAATTATGTATTATTAATGTATGCTTGATTGTTAATTTAATTAGTGAAATGGATGAAATTGACTCTTTTGCGATCTTCCTATGAAAACAAGAAAAAGTACTATCTGGTAAGACTAGCTGGTTATCACCAACACTGTACCACTTCACTTCTGAAGTTTCTGAGAGCGAATGACTTAATTTATCTTTATTTGTTTAGTACTCAACCACTGAATAGCACCTAGTGCAAAAAAATAAAAAAAAAAAAAATAAAAAATGTTTTTGTGCTGGGGTAAAAATCAATCACTCAGTGATTTTTTTTAAATTTGTTTCAGATGAACAGATCTCTTCAAAAACTGCCTGAGGTTTAAGGCACGTCATAAGCAATTTCCCTTCTTGTTTTGCCCCTGCTCATGGAGAGGATGTATATAAGTCAATACCATCTCTTTGCAAAACCCTTCCCCACATCAAAATCTATGATACTGATCTTTGCAAGCTTCTCTCAGAAACTGTCAGCAGCCTGAGTACATCTCTATTGCATTTTTCTTGAACTTTGAGGTTAAAATTAATTTTTGTACTTTCAGCATCAGGAAATGCCAGACTAGGCTATACATATTTTTTTTGTTCACTTCTTTATAAATCTGTGAATTAATATCTGAAATATTTCTTGGCTGGTAAACAATCCTATTTTGTCACCCAGTCCAGGACATTGTAAAACAAATCTATGTTTGTTTTTTGTTACTTGTTTGTGTTTTTTTTTCCTATTTAGCAAAAGCCCTTGTTTACTTTCTTCAGAAGCCAAAAAATATGATAAGGAAGAAATGGAGTACATATTATAGATGTTTCAAATATTGTTGTAGCTTAAATGGGAGATGCAGAGAGTTTCTTTATGGAAGAAAAAAACCTTGTTAGGGTCTGTATTCAAAAACTTTTATAGGGAGATAACTAATACCAGAAGAAAAATGTGTAAGGAGATATGAGTGCTGGAGGGTAACACTATTAAAAAAAAATCAATCTAGTAATGAGAAGTACATTTTAAATTATGAGTAATTACATAACAAAAAATACTATTTTGAGGTGAACAAACTTGAAATACAGGGATTGAAGACATCCAGTAAAGGCTGAAATGTTCTTTAACTGACTGTATATCAATTATTTGTTTTCCCTTTTCATGGTGAACCTTGCAATACATGGTATTTTCTGGAAGGTATCCATGTCAGGCCCAAGTGATTACAGTCATGTTTCAGTATTCATGGAAAAGAAAGTTTAACTTACAATTACAGAGTAAACCTTGATATATATGCCACACTTTTTATAAGTTTTACATTAAATACCAGCATCAGACCTTTGTGACAATTATCATTTCATGATTTATATATCTCATGATTTTAAGGTCAATTTTATGTCTATAACAATAAACCAGTTATGAACACAAATATTTCTCTGTTTAGTATTGTAGGAACTTGTTATAATTCTTGCCCTTTATGTCTGTGCAGCAACTGCTGTGCAGTGGACAGGGTCAGGGACCTGGAAGCAGCACCCTTGGTGAGAACTAACGGTGTTATGCCAGGCAAATCACTGTATCTCTTTGCAATCTTTGTTTCTTTCTCAAAAATGTAGACTCTTCAGGGCAGAATCTGTCATTCAGTGTGATGTTGTTCTTTGCCCAGTGAAAAGGGGTCTCTACTCTACATCAAACATTTAAGTGAACCCTGTAATGTGTATAATAAATATTAAGAGGAACATATTTTCTTCTTCCCAACCATTTATAGCCCCCTTTACAATTTAATTATCAACACAGAATGTTTAAAGTCATTAGAGATTTTTATTACTACTTTAGGTCTGTAAATCAAAGCTGGGCAATTTTAAAGTCTGTTATCTCCAAATGAAAGTACTCAGCATAGTCCACCTTAAAACTGACAGAACCTTGGTGACTTCTTCCAGTGCGGAGCTGCCTTGCTCTAACTGTAAACTATAAAAACAAACACACAAAAACTAAGCTGTGGGTGCATTGTTTATTTTTAAATTTCAAGAAGGTTGTTGGATTGCACAACAAAGGAGGAAACACTGAGATATCTTAATGTGTCTTAACTTCAGGGAAATTAAAGCTGGATCTAAAGCAGGATGGGAAGGGCACTCTAGTCCTGAGACTCACTAGCCCTCCTTCTGTAGGAATATGAATAGCAGTTTATTTTTATTTCCATCTGACAGCCATTGTCATTAAGAAGACAGAATTTCTGAGAACTCACGAACGCCTCCTGGCAAGTGCCCAGTGTGGCACTGGGGCTATGTGCTCCTCTCAGACACCTCCACTTCCCCACAGCACACGTCCATGGTCTGGTGGCTTGGATGGGGCTTGATACCCCGTAGCATGTACTCCTCATATTCCTTCATCACCTGCTCCCAGCATCGTAACAGGAGCACTAATGAATATCGTAGGGAACAACAAAAGAGATCACAGAAATTCAGCCTTCCTGTCAAAAGCTTAAGGGAAAAATTTCCTGACCCAACCACAGAAAGAAAGCCACTTGCTGAAACATCACCCTAAAAAGGCATTCCCAACCCACTGAGCTCAGCCCATAACAGGCTTAAGCAGCCCCTGGAGCAGCAAAATGCTCTGCCAGGAATCTGGAGATAGTCTCCTAACCTTTGCATGGTGGCATCCTGGCAGCTGCTCTGGCCAGTGTCCTTGAGGAGCTGATGCTGGCAAGCCATGGCAGCCATAAGGGCCAAATGCTGAAATCCTGACCAATTTGCCACACTCTTAACCCAGACAAGCCCTCTGTGAATTAAATGAAAATTCTGGTTGAGGAAGAACAAGGGAAGGAACTCTTTGCTAAATTACACACTGAAAACAAATTTGAAGAGAAGGTTATACTAAACTAATATCAAGTACTGAAGGTGTAGACTAGCTTGGAACAAATAAAGTCTTATTTCCTGTTTATAGTGTACTTTTCATGTTAATGGATGAAAGCATTATAACTTAATAAAGAACCCTCCAAACAAAGACATGTTTTTCCCAAAAATAAAGGAAGTCTTCAGATGTCCCTACTGATTACAGCAATAGAGAATAATTTAGGAATGGACACTTTTTTTTCTTCTTTTTTGACACTGTCGGGTGAATTTAGGATCAGGCAAAATGTAATATCCCAAACTGGAGTTCATTCAGGACATGTCCCTTACTCTTTGCTTGTGCTGCACCAAGTAAAAGAGAAGAAAAAAAAGACCAAGCTGCCTCAGTACTTTGCAATAAACTGTATTCTAATACTTAAATAATTTCATATCGTATAGAAGCATAATTATGTTTGCACTGAAATGCTTCCTTTTTCATCTAAAATCTGAGTACCCTAAATTTAACGTCTCCTTTGTCTTATACAGAGTTTGTCCAAGATTAGAATTCTAGTGAAATCCAGAAAAAAATCTTCATAGCTTACTGATCTTTGAATAGTAGAGTAATTCCATCTGATATCAATATTTCATAGATATGGAAAACATAGATCATTTATTTTGTTGACTTTTGCAGAGATTCCATTCTAAAGACCTAGCAGATAATAAACAATAATTTCTTTTTGTTCCTTACAAAAGAAGTTCCACAGTTGAACATACATCAAAGTCAGTTGCTGAGGGCATTATATATAATATGCTAAATCTGTAACAGATGGGCTATACAAGAGGCTGAAAAAGTCCTTGATTAGAGCTGTGCCTCTATTGCTCTACAGAACTTCCAGATGCCATCATGTTGTTAATAATCTGGGGATCTCTCTTCACCATATTGGACCTGCTTGTCAGCTCTACCCAATTAGCAAAGATAGCTCCAAGGTACGAGCACAATTCCTAGGGCAGTGATTTTCAACATTTTTCAATTTGTGGACCCGCAAGGATTTATCACTGGAGATGTGGATCTCTGCGCAGCAAATGAAAACCTACTGGCAGTGGGCATGCTGGCTTTGCTTACCCTTCGTGGTCCCCATAGTAGGAGTGCTGGAACCCACAGGAGTCTGCAAACACACTAGACTGAAAAAGACTGTCTTAGGATAACATGTTTCTCATAAAGAGGCTTATGTTTTTCTTGGGTCTTCATAGCTGAGACTTGCAATTTGCTGCCACATGAGAGAAGTCATTAGTTCTAGAAAAATCAAAGTGTGTAAATAAAGCAAAGCAAGCCCTCTCAGAAGTGTTTGGGAATAACATGTTCAAGTAATAATTTGTAGGGGTTTATTTTTTGCTTGACCACAGGAAACTTATAGCTTCATTTAATATTTTGGAAGCATTTTCAGAACGTTTGTGTATTGAAAGTGGAATAAATACCAGTACCTCAGCAGAACTGCCATTTAAATCAAATTAACTTTACTAATTAGGAGAAGAAAAAGAAAGCATTTCAGTATCAGGCATAATTTGTGCTTATAGAACTTCACACTTCAAGTGATATACTCTGCCTGAGAGATAGCTAAGAAAGCAATGTACCCATCAAAATGGGAAATCAACCATGGCTACTAAATTTTTCAATTCACAAAGATTTAAAAAAATATCCAATTTGCCCAGAGGAATTTTAAGTCTTCATATGAAAATGAAGACATTATATTCAAATGAGTGAGTATATAGACTTAGCCAGTGGTACTGAAATGATTTCTTGTTGAGTAGCTGAAAATAATGGATGGAAATATGCATGTCATACCACGCTACCTGAGCAGTCGAGTTAAATTCACATTTGCCAAGACTCTCAGGTTGCTTCTTTTTTTGACAGCTGAGACTGTGCAATGGTTTATCTGCTGACAGGAGAAAACTTTCTAACATCAGATGATGTGGGAAGAGCCTTGGCACTTGACCTCTGTCACCTTGCCATGTCTCAGGTATATCCATATCTTCCAGGAGCTTCTCAGCCTTCTTTACCCTCAGGGGTATCACATACAACATACAACTGGTTGGCAACCCACTGTGACCTGCCAGGGCATGGTGTTGGGTCATGGAGGCAGGGAGAGGCAGTTTGTGCTGCACGTATTCTGGAGGCACAGGAGCAGTTAAAGGAAAGCATGTGTCTGTGTCGGTCTTGCCTTCAGTGCTTGGGACTTTATGGTTTTTATGGCTGCATGATAGCATAATGATGCTGTAAATCATGCATAAAGGTCCTCTGGAGAATTTACCTTATGTAAGGGATTTCTCAGGCTGGGTAAAGACACTTCCAATAGGCTTTGGCATAGGCAACAGGAGAAAACAGACGGAACAGCGTGACTGGTAAGTCTTGGCCGATGGCAGTTGTTGTTCAAATGAGTCCTCAGGAATGAGGGCTCGGCTAGAGTACTGTGGAGCCAGTCTCAAGATGAATTTTTGCCAAGGATCTCCAGTAGCCTAAGAATATGGTGCAGAGGCAGCTTAAAGTGATTATTAACTACTCTTCTTATTCTGCCCTTGGTTGTTGTGCTGAGTTGAGAAAAGGGGAAAAGGAGAATTAGGGAATCTCTGCTTCCATGCATGTGAGCTGATAATGATTTGTCTACGAGGTTAAACAAGACAGGAATGGTGATCAATATTGGGTGGTTGTACCTTAAAAGTGCAAAGGCCATTTGTGCATTCTGGCCTGCCATGGAGGGGGCTACAACACCATCAATAATTGATTCATAAACTATGCCTACCTATTCCCAAATGCTACAGCAAGTAAATACATACTGAAGCTGAACTCTGGATAGTAAAAAATTCCTTCTTTAGCTTACAGTCATTCACTCTAAAATGCAGCTCTTTTTTATTTTTAATTCTGAGGTTCTGTCCTTATACTACCTGAACATATTAGCTGTTCTTAAGAAATGTATGGCCCCAGTAAGGATGCTTACCCGACTCCAGGCTACGCTGCAGATTATCCATGCCATCTGAACCATGGCAGGCAGAAAAGACCAGAGCATCCCACAGCAGCACTTCCAGCAAACACAACCCTTCTACTGACACCCCATTGTAGACTGGTTTTCTACTCCTTGAGCCAGTTACCAAACATTTAATCATCACACATTCAGTAAGTAAGCTTCCAGTTTTGACTTTCAATACTAATATATCATGCTAAAAAAATCTCTTTTTTTCCCTTTTATTTATTTCTTTTTTTAACAGAAGTGGCAGTTGAGCTTAGCACAGATTTTCAGCTAATGATGCCTTTTTGGGTGAAAAAGAGAGAATATAAGTTCGGTTATTTACTGAGCTATCCATCATTTTGATAGTGAGACCTTGCCTAAGTTTTCCTTCTTCAAGACATTAATTTTCCATCTCCTTTTCTTTGCTCAGAGCAGGTCCAATCCTGCTCTTGTGGAAATCAATGGCAAAAATCCCACTAATTTCAGTGGATTAGTTCCAGTGTCTCAATTTACATGTGATTAACAGTAATTTTGTCTACTTAGTGCCTCAAAAATTCATAATCAAATTTACAATAAGCTGTGCACTGATTTTCTAGGGATTCCCAGCTTATTTCATAGGCTTCTAATTTCAGTGTTTAATCACTTTTGGTTCTAGCCCAGTATTTATCAACTGACCATGGAATATGTTCTTAAAAGCTCCCCACTAAGTTGGATTTGTAGCTGATGGAATGCTAATTTTCAGGATTTCTTTAATACTGAAGTATAGCAGAACAGCTCTGCTTGACAGACAGACATTCATCCTCCGAATGCTTACTACACTGAGGGCCTTTTTATACTTTGCCTGCATTAGCTGAGGTGACTGTGTAGCGCAGCTCACAGTCATGTGATGAGTCCTAGGAATGTGGGACAGATGTGAAGCCTGGATTTAAAGAATGTGGAGTTGTCCTTGAGAAAAAGACACATGCTTAAATTAGGAGGAGATTTCTATGAGTTAATCTAAAGCCATCCATCTGGAATGACCACGTGGCCCTTTCGGGCCATCCTAGGTCAAACAGTCATCAGTCAACCAGGAATGGCACCTCTGAGAAGGGCTAAAGTAGACCCTGAAAACTACAAACAAGAAACCATATGGACCTGTCTTGGTCTTGCAAGGCGCCCAGCACACCCGAGTGGTGCTGTGAGCCATTTCCTCACTGATCTTGCTGGTAGTGGAGGATTAACAGCACTTCAAAGGATAAAATCACAAGGGAGTGATTTAAAAAAGATGTGACTGAGTCTGGTGCTCATTAAAATGAGGGACTAATTGCAGCGGTTCAACTCCAGTCAGGTAGAGTCTGAGCAGGTGTTGTGTGTGCTTCCCCAGGCAGCTCAGGCAATGCACCTGCTAAAGGACTGCCATCCTGGTCTTGCCTCTCTCTGGATTTATTCTGTGAGAAAGATTGATATCAAGTGTTCAGCAAACTCTAGAGTAGGCTCTTCTGAGAGACCTTTTGGAAACAGATGACATCCATGGTCCTACAACAGACTTTTATTGCTCCAAATATGATTTGGACACAGGTTTCCGTAAGTGAAAGGCTACTATTGCATAAGAACGAGCAGTGAGCTGTATCATTAAAGGCCTGTTGGTGTTAACATGTCAGGGTCTGAAGGACCTAGACTGTCACCTCAAGTTTGGCATTGTGGCCTTCCCAAGCCTAACCTCTCCCTCCTTCCCCAGCTCTGTTCTCTGCTGGTGGCCCTCAGAGCTACTATTCCCAAGATGCACCATGGAAACAGCAAGAAACTTTCAATCTGCCTTTTTTTTTTTTTTTTTTTTTTACATATGCTTCCCTGGCTAAATACATTACTCGATACTTATTCTTTAATTTATGGTAGTGAAAAAGCTATGCCAAGCTCTGCATATCCGAGCCCTTAGCTGTGACTCTTCTGATCGCTTTATCAAACGGAACCCGTTCTTTGGGCTGTTAGCTAAATGTCGCGTGAAGTTCTGAGAACAAATTGTGCTGCTTTGGGACATTAACTTCACATTAATTTGGCTAATCACTTCTACTTGATAGAAGTTTGTCTGAAAAACAGGATATTTTGGCTGCGGTGAAACCTGTACGAGGACTCGCGTAGTAACAGCCATCATCTCGGGTAGTGGGCAGCGAAATCTCAGGATGAGCAAATCCGGAGTCAATGATGAAAATGCCAGGAATTGAGTATTTCTAGGTGGCTGTGTGTAAAAGAATGGAGATCTGGATCAGAAGGAATTAAAAGAAAACTATCCAACAGAAAGAAATCAAAGCTTCAGCTAAGCTTAGCCCTTGTTTGCATGTTTTATTCTGCCCACAGACAAAAACACTTGCAACACTGCCAGATTTTATAATCATTTCCACAACATTTGCTGTCTGTTTTCTTGCACCTCAGTCCCTAAAGTCAGAAGGCTTGTGTGAGAGCACTCCCTTCCTCTCTGCCTTCCTCCTCTCCAGCAATCTGTAATGCTGTCAGGAAAACCCCTAGATACCCTGGCCCCTGGTGGCTCCAGAACCATAAGGCACAAAGAATAAACTAGTTTTAATATCCTGTGGTTTTAATGCTAATTCCATGATTAATAAGTGTTCAACATGTAATTTCTGAGTACTGAGTGTGACTCCCCTCTCCTGGAAAAAAGGATGGTGGGCAGGAGCACCAGGAGCTGGGAAGGTGATATCTGGCAGTTACAGCACTGGGCTCACAGTGAACACACCTTCCAGTCAACTCCCCCACCTGTTACACAGGAGAGGGAAATATCGCTCAAAGGACTGTTTGCTCTGGATTTGTGTATGCAACCAGGCACCTACCACGCTTCCCCTTCCACACTTCTTGCCCAGATAGCTGTAATGATAGGAGAGGTCGCCAACAGGTCACAACTATAAGCAAGAAGTAGAAGAAATGTACTATTGCACCCACAGCTTTCAGCCTGCAGAGGAAAGGAACAGTTCCCTCAAAGGCATGAGAACAGCAGGCGACATTTCTCTCCCCTGGTCAATGTAAGGAAAGAGAAATATCAACAATGTTTCTGCAGAAATGGGATCATCTGCCCTGAACTCCAGTCCCCGTGCTTAGCTCTCACGCTTGCTAAACCATATTTCCTAATAGGAAAGATGCTATATGGTAAGGCAGATGTACCTCAGGGAGGAAAGGTGAGGGGCTCTGGCCAAATGCAAAAGGTAAATTATCTCAGGAAACATCACTAATTAAAACCAACTGGGACAGTCTGAAATCTCAAAGGAAAACAAGAAAATCAAGGGGCTGTGAGAGACTCAGTCTACAGAACTTCAACTACCACTCCAGGGGTTTGTCACTTTGCCTTTTTTCTGATAACATCTTCTTGCTGAATGGTCTAGACATTGGTGTCATGTCTGTGGGAGTCCATCCTCCCTTGCTGACTGGTTTCTCCTGCAGATCACAGAGGGTTGCCTGTTATGACTTGTCCTCAGATACCTGCTTTGCCCTCATGCAACACGCTTTTCTGCAAAAAGCCTCTACTTGCAATCGAACCTGATTCAGCAGTCTCTCCCTCAGAGAGACATGCGGAATTCCCCTGGTACCATGTTTGGAGCCAACCAGCCCAGGCTACTGCTTGAAGCCAGAGCCAGCATTCAGAGCATAGCCAACGGTAGTCAGCATCTGCAGAGTATCATCCAGCATCTTTCAGAAGTGCCAGGACAAGGCTCAGGGTTGTGATTAGCATATGCTAATGACTCATTATAATATGTAAATGACACACTAGGTCAGAACTGCACACCCATTCAAACTAATGAACTGTGCACTTTTTTTTTAATAAGTGGCACTAGTAATTGGGTGCATCATTTTTCTATTGCTGCTAGGCAAAGAATAAGGAAGCCATCTGTAATGACAGGCCAATGTTTGTAGCAATCCCATTGAGAAGTAAAGGCAAGGACTGCTAATTTCCAAGTGTCCAGCAGGGAACTAGTACACATGCCTCCAGTCACCATCATCACAATTCTTAGTATATGGGCATGGTAATTATATGGTCATATTTTTAGAAGAGATCAGCATTAAAGATAACTGTTGAAAACTCCTGGCCAGAGCAGCACGCAGAGATCTGTTTGAGCACCTACTGCCTAAGGTGCAGAACACCTGAGTTTTGAAAATGCAGTTACATGTGACCTTGCTGTAATGAAGAAAATACTAATATCTCATTTATGGGGTCTTCTTTTCCCTCACAAAATAAATTCTTCCATAAAGGTATACCACTCTCTTGAAGTAGGTAAATATCCAGTTTAATATCAGAACGGATAGGCTATGAAACTTGCAAAAACTGATTTATTTCAACCCTCATTATTTACTTATTCTCTGTGTTAATTATAATTCTTACTCAGAATCTTTATCAAGAATAAATTACTAAACAAGGAGTGATTAAAATAACAGCTCATATAGGGTTTTTTCAAAAACTTCAGATACATTTTACAAAGGGATATGATTATTCTTTTATCCTTAGTTTAGATATGAAGACAAAGAACTGAAACAATTTGTGTTAAATGTCACAGTGTAAGCAGTCGGTGGAGCTGGCAGTAGAATGGAAATTGCCTGGGCCTGTGTCTCTCCAGCAGATATTGTCCACAATAGCAGTAGAAAGACTGTAGCAGGTGGAGAGGCGTGATCAGACTCCAAAGCTGATTGTGTGCAAGGTAGATCTTTATATGCCTCAGGTTCAGAGCAGTATTAATGCAAGATATCTCAGAATGAAGCTCAAACTGGTTAACTCCCCACAACTTTACAGTGTCCCACATGGATTTGCTTATTCAGGTTTTTGATAGCTCGTGAATACCTGCAGCAGGTTCTAGGTTTTGGTGTAGACAAACCTCATTTTTATTAAAACATCCCATGGATGTCATGTTTGGAACTAGGTTTTCCACGCAGTCGTTTTCAGATTCTTCTAGTTTATTCCCTCTCTTGTTCAAACTGCCTATTTACATAAAGTCATTTTGTGTCCAATCTTTGCTCTTTTTAATTTTTTCTGATGCTGGGGTGGCATTTTGGGGACACAAGCATGCTATAAATGCCCTTTCTATTATAACCAATTTAGAAAGCTTATTATAAACATGTATTAATCCTAATTCATCCTTTCACATGATCATTCTGACAATAAAAGTATTTCCCTTCTGCCAGTTTTATTAAGTGAGAAGAAGATATCACCCCTCAGTTTCACTGCTTGTAAGTCATCCTGGAACAGGACGTGCACATCATCTTCAATAGCCTTGTGCTTATTTGACTCAGATTGGTTGCTCAGAGTCCCCTTGTGGGTGGAAAGGTCAATAATGAGGCATGATGACAAAAAAGGATATTTTGACAAAACTGACCTAGTGTTTAAAGCCTGGGGTAGCATTCCCAGAAAAAACTCCATCAGAGGATGTCCAGCAGGCTTTTGGGCAACCAGTAGTGAATGGAAAGGGCAGCAAATAAACTGTTGTGATTTACTAAGTGAAAAGTCAGTCCTTTAACAGTTGGAAAACCCAGAAAATCTGATAGCAATCTGCAGATGGCAGTGTTAAACCCTTTGCATATGGCTCTCACTTTTGATGTCAATAGAATTATCAAAAAGATCAGGACTGGACCACAGACTCTCTGTTAGATATCTCTGGAAGTGCAGACTTGGTATTAGCATTACAAAAACATTTCATGTTCCCAAAACCTAAATACATAATTTGTGAATTATATTATGTGCTTGCAGCTGACAGTAAAGGGTCATATATTGTTAACGTCTTCCTGCAAATGTTAGGTGAGTAGCTATCTAAACTCTATTGTTTATATTGGCATTCATATAGCACAGTCTAAAAACACTTCAATCCCTCTCACTAAACTAGAGGTTTTACTATTTTTCACATCATTTGAATTTTTATTACATCTAAATAATAAAATGCATTTTTAGGATCAATCTAAATCCACAGTATTTGCAGTTTTAGGATTTTCTCCACAGATTTGGCTCTGCTCTCCAGAACCTAAGCCTTCGCTTTACAGCTGAACTTTCTCTTGCCCTTCTGATTACAAAGGTATCTTGGCAACATTTAAATGCTGTACCTCTCCAATATATGGCTTAGTGCTAAGCAGAGAAGGATTGAATTCAAACTTTCAAGCCACATTCCACTTATAAAATGAAGTCTAATAAAAAAAAAAGCTTACTTGGCTGCAGATAGGGTAGTCATGCCAGCAATTATGTTTCAAACTCTTTATAACATCTGTAGGGCTTATTTAAAAGAAAATGAATAGAAAATGAATGAGATAGATGCATTATTTTCCAGTTGCAATGAATTTGAATATGTAGTAATGTATATAAAAATAACTGCTGCTCCTAATCATAGGTTTTGCTTCAGCACTATCTGCTTAAATGACCCTAAGTCATAGAGTGCTTTTTAGTGTCTCTTCCCATTTCTTAAAAATTGAATTGCTCTTGCTAAATGAGTAGTGGCTGTCTCTATTCCCTCCCCACAGACCACAGAGGATGAGAAAGGAAATGTTATCTTTCTTCTATTTCAGAACATTCAGCTAGCTTTAGAAATATTCTTGACTACCTACCTAGGAAATGCCCTCATCAAAAAGGCTGTGCTGCTCCTGTCCAGGTGTAAGATCCATATAACTTGGAAATGATATTCCAGTCATGCAATTCACCAAGACCAGTTTGAGAGATGCAAGGGACCACGTCCCCAGGGTCAAAATTACCCTGTCCTCTCACCACCAGGGATCAGAGCTGCACAAGTCAATTATCCAGCACCATCACAGGGTCATCAGCCCCTGGCCGCAGTGGTCTGTCATTATTAAAAGAGAGTACCTCTGGTGCATACAAGATAAAATCTTTTTTATTCTTGTAGAAAGAAATTTGCACCCAGAGTGTGCCTACATGTGCAACAATAGAATTTTGGGGGACCCATCTGTGGGCTCTGCCCGTGACTCTCAATAGGCCTGGGGGTCCTGGCAGTCGGTGCAAAATCAGTGAGTGGAAGTGAGTGGAAAACCATTGCAGCCCCCAGGCCTTTGGCATGCAGCCCCAAATCTCATCTGACTCCAGCAGTATCCAGTGCAAGCAGTAACAGCTGGAGAAGACAACATTACCATCTATTTTGATAAGATACAGAAGCTGAGGTTTTGCAGGGTCTCTTAAGGACAGAGGGGAGCTACAGGAAAGGCACAGACCCCTCTGTCTGTGCAGACATCACATGTGGAAACGTGTCCATCTCCTCACAGGTGCAGCTCAACCAAGTGATATGGGGCTAGACACCATGCCAGGCAGGGGTCACACAGCAAGAGAAAGAAGAGCTAATCTCCAATGAACTTCTTGATAACTCACACCTGACAAGAACCCTGGAGGCATGATTTCTCCCAGGACAATACAATCCTAAAGCATAATAGGACAGTTCAAAGATACTTAAACCCATGAAGTTGGGTGCTGGTAGCAATCCAGCTGTGCCAGCACAGAGCCTTCTGTTGGCAAACTTACCCTAAGTGTCACAATCTGAGGGCTTAGTGTACTCACCATGGTCCCTGCTGGGAAAAGTAAACCTGGGAAAAGCATAACCTCTTCCCCACCACCAATCAGTGTTCACCCACCCTTCAGCATTCCAAGTCCACTGAGAACTTCAGGCAGATCCCTGCTTATACCCAGGGCTTTCATGTTGCCTTACAGTCTTTCAAAAATCTTCATCTTACAAGTTTTACTATGGCAGTTGTGATGCATAGACCTGAATTTGGGTCTTCCATTTGAGAAGAGAGAGAAGCCAGAGGTTCAGTCTCCATGCTCCAGAGCTGTGGAGCTTGCCTTGCAAGAACCACACCTGGGACCTGCAGGAAGGCAGTCCCAAAAGATCCACAGAAAGCCTGGAGGCCTGGCAGAACCCATTCATCCATAGTGTTGGCTTCATACCAGACTGCTACTCTTGGCAGTGAAGTGTGCTGTGTATTTTAAAGGTGGGTTTTATTTGTTGAAAGAATTAGATATTTGTAAAATATTTGACAAATCAAACCTTGATTCAAATAATCAGGATAATATGGCAAAAGCACTGCATATATTCAATGCATGGATGTCAAAAGGCATTTAAGTACCAAAAAGACTGGAAACCCACACTTTACTGGCTTTCTTTTCAGAGATTTCCAAGGACTCCTACATACCATTACAAAGTAGCACCCACAGAGCTCACAAGTTAGAGTCTACGCAATAATAACAACCAAATAAATATGCAAAGAGTAGAAAGATAACTGGTCAAAGACAGCAGAGTTCCAGAAAACAATAATTACAGAGGTATCGATGTTCACAGTGGGCTGCCATTTCTGCTAACCCCAGTTTGTCATGACTCATTCCAGAGAAGCGGGGCCAATTTTACCCCATGCTTATCACTAATTTAGCATGAAGTATATATTAAAACGATTTTGTACCATGGGATCTAACTTCACTTACGTGAGAGATGTCAAACAGCTTTGACACCTATTAAAAAAAAAGAAAAAGAAAAAAAAATTTCACTGGATATAGAGTCCACATTGTCCATTCTAAGTCTCAAGGAAACTAAGGTACTATCATCTGGGTTTTCTGAAGTTACATTACATGGGCCAAAATCAGAAAATTCATCAGAATACTGATATACCAAAGTACTTAGCTGGCTGGATAAATCAATAAGTCATTTACATTTTTAACATTTACTGCAGAATGTGGAGCACACATACTCTGCAGTGAAAAGAAACTGGGAGGAAATGCACAGAACTCCTGTTTTCTGGGAAAAGCCGTGACAGCATCCAGTTGCCTTTTTCCCGTACAGGTTTTACAGTGTGCACTAATTCTGAGCAAATATAGTTTGGACAGGTTGAATACTGTTCATTTCTTCTTTATTTTAGTGTATGACCCTGGGAAATAGCCAGGTGATAAATATATTGACTAGTCATGGTTCTTGCCATCTGTACAAAGTTCATTTCATTTTTCCCTCTTTACTGATTAAATCCCACCAGCTTATCCCCGTCAGTCAAGGCTTATGTGAACTAGTGATCCAGTCAGCCTCAGGCTATGTAAAGCAGCCTGTTGGCCCCGTCTGACTTTGGTCGTATTGTGTTACCTGGGATATTCTCCAACCAAGAGAGGATTGCAGAGCTATTGAGAAGTGGTACATTGGCTCGTCCCACCACGGCAGCCTGCTTCTTGAGAAGCTAGCAGTTCTAGTCATGCTGAAAGTGAAATTTTAATATGGCCTTGGCAGCGCTCCATTGGCATGTCCCTATATTTACACTAGTGTAACCAAGACCAGCGCCTGTGCCAGCATCTGTATTATATTAAAGATAAATTGGACAAGATGTGTTCATATCTGAACTAAACTCAGCAAATAAAAAATGAACTTAACAAAATAAAATCAGATGGTGTGACTCATCTTCTTTTGAGAGATCCTGACAAAATATGGCTGTTCCAGAAGCGCTGAGGTGATCTTAATAAAAGATGACACTGTGAAAAAGGCTGGTGAGGGGGAAAACTTGACAGAAAGAAGTTTTCCCTGTGCTTGGATCAGCCTTACAGATCCCATCCATATAAATGGAAATAGATAAGAAAGCTCAGCTTCCTTCATTGACAAATGCAGAATAAAATCACTGCATAGGCAGTACACCATGAACATGAACAGTAGGTAGGTACCAGACTATAATTTCTTGTTCAAAATACCAAAATGCACCAGTTTAACTGAAAGAATGAGGACATGATATGAAACAGGCATGAGCAAAAGTACAAAACCGGAAGAATGATGGGAGCCTACCTCCTCCTACTTCCAAAAAAGCTGACTAATCATTAGCCTGGGGAGTTATGCTTTCACTCACCCCTTCTCCTTCTCTCAGTGAATTCAAACCATTTTTCTGCACAGTGGTGCAGCTTCATGAGGAGTGGTAAAGTGTTCCCAGAAAAACCTATAGTCTAATGACTAGAAGTGTGTTTGAATTCTTTCCAAAGAGGATAGGAACTGAATGTGGGTTTCCTACTTTCTAGCCCCTAGGCTGATGCAAGATAGAAATGGTGGTTGTTGGTTTTTCAGAAGTTTTTTTAAAAGAAGGTGAAGGCTTCAGAGAGTTTTACAAGGAACTTGGTCTGGCCAAGTTATGCTGGGCATGCTCTGAGAGCATCTCCAGAACCTGTCAAGGGGCTGACATATCCCATTGTTTGTTCACTACTGCAGAGGAAGGGGTTGGACAGATGATCTGTTTTCATACCCTGATGGGTTGAAGGAATGGTAGTTCAGAGGAGGAGGATATGAGCATAACAATAAAGAGGGAATTAATTCAGAACTACAGAAAGTATCTTTGGATGCCAGGAAAAGGGGCATTCACAGCTCCATAGCCATATCCCACAGTATCTTACTTAATAGCCCACTTGCTAAGCATTTGGCCAAATCATTTCAACAGCAATATTCCTTCATCTGTCTTATTTTATATTTCTGTCTGTCATCTGTATGGGTTGTGTCCTGACATCTGGGCTCATACCCTCCCCCTAGGACACAGTCTCTCCTCCTGCATGCCCTGGGTCCCTTGGACATCCAGCCCAGGAGCAGTGACCAGAGTGAGACCACACCATTCTGCTCTGTACAAGCTGGGGGACACAGGAGACACACAGGAGAGGGATGCACTATACACACACGGGCCATAGGTGAGATCAGATGCAGCCAGAGAAGCCAAAGGATCAGTCAAATGGTCTCATACATGGAACCTGCTTCTCCAGTGGTGGTTACAGCCATGCCAGCAAAGCCAGTGTTCTTTTAGGGCTTGAACCCAGGACACTGAGTGTAAGAGTGTTCCCAGGTGAACTTTGACAGTTCTTTATCAGTAAAGTTAAGGAAAGAGAGCTGATAACGCAGCAAGGCATGAAAGACCTTTGTAATGGGGTCATTAAGATCAACCTGAGAGTACATTCACAAATATCATGACAACATTGTGGATGCTAAGTGCTATCTAAAATATGCACTCCTGTCTAAGTGCTAGTATTAGACAAGGTGCATTCTTGTCAAATACAGTTTGGTCCAGTAATTGAAAAGAATCATTAAACATTTACTGAAAGTCAAACTGGAAACGCATGGATGAATGGAGCTGTACTTGAATACCCTATAGCTGTCACTGATACCACAGATTAGGTGACAGCGTGTCACAGGTTTCCAGGAGAGGAGAGACAGCTTACATACACACACATCCACACAGCTAAGGAAGGTGCCAGAGGAGGAGGACGCTTTTGCATGTGTGACCATCCTCTGTGCTCTTGCACAGGATGTCAAGTTGTAGCAAAGCATCAATATTTGCACTTGCATTCCATTCATACAGACACACCTACAGATTTATTTCACATGAATATTTAATATGACAACAGATTTGATATCAAGTAGGCAGAGTTTGAATTATTTAATTGTTTTCCTGGAGTATTTTATTTTTATTATTTAATGAATGATGGCTTTGTGATTGGAGCTGGACAACTATGAAGAAAGCCTTAATTTCTATGTGCTCATGGACTGACTTAATGGAAGACACAGAATCCTAGACTGGTTTGGGTTGGAAGGGACCTTGAAGATCATCTAGTTCCAACCACACTGTCCTTTGCAGCGACACCTTCCACTAGGTTGCTCAAAGTCCTGCCCAGCTTGGCCTTGGTTGGCCTTCGGGGTTTTGAGGATTTTCAGCCTCCATTAAATTCTGATGCATTAAATTTTCTCAACAATCTTCAAAATTAACCAGACACGCACCAAACATTGTGCTGAACATTGAGATGGTCTCCTAGTAAAACAGACCATGGTTCAGTCTCAAACCCAGAATCAGGGATTAATTTCTGCAAATTCCTTTCTATCTTCTCTCCTCCTTTTATCAATCCTTCGACTGCAGCAGACAGAGTTTTTGTCAAGATTTGGTGTGGTATATTTAAGACGTGAAAACAACACAGGAAAAAAATTAAAATGTTTGTGATCCATTATGCAGAAGGCGCCTATTCTGCATGAAAATATTATTTACTTGAGTTTTCTATTCTAAAACTTGATTTTGTATTCAAGATTTAAGGTCTCCATGGAGGTGGAAAAACACTCTGAGACTCTGAGGCTTTGAAATGCTGAATTGCCTTGTATAAGATAAAATCGATATTTTGAAAAAAAAAGTAAAGTGGAAATTAATGTTCTTGTAATAGGTGAGTAGCTTTTACACAATTATTTCATGGTGATAGACTTGGTTTTGATGTAGCTTAATTAGCAGAATATAAATTATATATGTTTTTTTTAAAGATGTGCATATGTATATTACAAGATTTTTTTTATTTCATTGTGGAGCAAACCATTTGATGTGGCTCTGCAAAAAGCTCTAATACACATCAAAAAGCAATCAACAAACTCTTTGAGTACATCAAGCAGGATAATTTAGATGGTTTTTAATCATGATTATGAAAATATAATTAGGTGGTTTCATGTTGGTTGGTGAGTGCATAGGGAAAAGTGATTCTCCAAACGGAAAAATATGGATAACATTACCCAGGAGCCATGAAACAACCACACACACATGCAAACACAAACCGAACAGAAAAAACTTTTGGCCTGCTTCTCTAGTAGATCAGCAGGTAACATGTTTAAATAGAATGTCATTTCCTTTAGGATGTCAGGAAGACTCTGTATTTAACAGACAGATTACACAGAAGGAGCTTTGGAAAAATGCCCCTTTTTAATGTGCTTGAAATCATTAGTCTGCAATTTAATAAAATAAAATCCTCTTTTCAGAGTTTAGTCAATGAGCAGAAGATGCACTTTGGGTCTAATCAAACCAGAGTTTTACTGGAGGAAACAAGGGATATTGATGTGAGCGATTTAACTATGCCTGGGCCTCAAGTACCAGAGCAGATACCACATGTCTTTGTCCACAGTCTTCAGGTGAAGATTTCTCTCTTTAACCTCAGTGCTTGCCATTCCTCAGTCCCAAGGAATGTTGACTAAAGACTTCTTTCTTAAGAGTTGTCACATTTAAACATCACCTTTGCAGGTTCTCTTTGCATGAAGCCTCTCGATGCTTTCAGTGCTTTTTGATGTGCTGGTCCCTATTTCTGTTTCTTGATAACTAGGTTTTCTCAACAGTGCTTGATTAATCCTGTATGCCATATGCCATGATGCTTCACCCTCTTACATGAAAGTATCCTAAATATTTGAAGTGCTATTCTTGAGTCCTTTACTTTCACGTACTAACATTACATTTCTGGTTGTCTGTGAGCACTGAGCAGCTGTTCTTACTATTCCCAGATCCATCTCCTAGCTGGGTATAGGTAATCCATAACCCCACAGTACCCTCAGTACATGCCCGCCTGTACATAATCCTCACACCATTGCCCCTCTGTCATGGTCTTCGCTCACTCAACTGGTTTTGGCAAAACAAGGTTACAACTGTTAACTTGCCAGTACATTAAAGAATTAGAGAGACAAGTTTTCTACTTTTTGCTGTAGTGAAAATTGCCTAGTTTGTCCTTTTTTTACTATTCCTCACTGGGTCCTATTTCTTGCACTGAGAGAGTGATTATCACTATAGTGATGGCTAGAGATATCTCAATAATCTCCTACCATCTCATATGGATCTTCTCTCTCCATACCAAAGGCTAGGTCTGTTTTCAGTGACAGTGGAAATGCATTTCATACTGTTATAGTGATAAAATAATTACTTCAAATGCTTTTTAAGCACCTTGGTAACTTTTTTTTTTTTAATTTAGATAAATAGTTTTGATAGAAATCCTATAGAATCATATACTGGGAGAAGAGAAAAATGGCAAGTTGGTAGATGTCTAAAAGAGCTTTGGGGCTTCTTATCAACTAAACACGAGTTCCATTGTGCCTTTAGAGGCTCTTATGAAAGAAAATACAACATTCCAGTTGGTCAGTCTGAAGTCAAATAAAGTACTGATGTGCTGAAATGGTAATCACAAAACACAAGGAGGTAAAAGTCAGAAGTTTACTTTAACAAACTTTTTTTTAAGACTAAATGAAAGAACAACTAAGTGTCCTTTAATTTACTGGCAACAAAAACAATATAAGTCGCTGCTGAGAGCATGGCTCAGCTTGACAAGACAAGAGCAAAAAGGGCAGGAGCAGAGAGCAGACCCAGCAGTTCTCCTGGGTGAAGACTGTGAGTGAAACAGCTGGGGGTTTGCATGTTGTAGGTGGATGTGTGAGGGAGTGAAAAATAAAAAGGGAAGACATTGGGGAAGCCACTCACAGTAGTGCAGTGGTTCATTGTCGAGGGTGAAACAAAAATATGTTTCTTCCTGGCTGAGTGCTCCCTGAAAAGAGACTTATACTTCCAAATAAGAAACTACTTTGCTTGCTCCTGCCTTGGTGTACTAGCACTTTGCTGTAAAAACATCCTCTGAAAATAAACAGGGCCCTTCCCAAAGAAATCCTGGCTTCTTATTATCCTCTTCCATTCCTAATGCAATAAAGGCAGCAAGGCCCAGATTTTGGATGACTACTAGCACCATGGGGACAAAAATACTAGCTGGCATCAAAGCCTGTGCTGCACAAATTAGATCTTCTCACCAAGAGTTAGAGAGATGAAGAACTACTGATTTCTGCCCAGGAGGCTGGGGTCTGTGACTTCCTATGTGCTTTTGCAGGCAGCATTGCCTTCTTCCCTTTGGAAGACTGCTACGAACTCTGGCCTGATCCTGTTACTGCTGAAGTGAATGGGAGTTTTGCCATTGACTTCAAGGAGATGAGAAGCAGACTGGGCCCTCTACATGCAAATCCAGTCTTTATAGTCCTTTCCAGATACTAAATAAAACTGTGCTTGGAAGTAATTTGGATGCCAGCAAGCTGGCCCAGTTTGCCATGGATTTCAAATATGCCCAGTAATGGGATGTTTATTAGGATACAAATAAAGCATCTTCTTCAAAGTGCAATGTGTAATTTCCTTCCCAATAAAAATATAAACTCGCCTTATGCGCAAACAATTTTAGCATTTCTGTTTTTATGCCATCCTACTGACAAGAAACTCCCAGCTGTTATAATTTGTCTCATCCTTCTCTCTCTTGTAGAACCAGCCTTTGTTCCTTTTTGCAGTGCCAGGGACTTGCTGAGCTCCACCTGATGTGATTTGTCCAGGCATTAATAATGCATCTCCAAGATGCAAGATGCATGAATTCCTTTAGTAACAGATCCGCCGGCAGACTGCCGCACCGTATTGTGCCGCTTTCCTGAGACCGGGGAGGCAAAAGGGCCACACAGGCAACACGCACCCACGCAGGTCATCAGGCTTGGGAGTGAGGGGTGTCCTGTTATTATGGGGGGGTCACTACATCCTCACGCTGAGGTCAGGCTGAGAATAATGAATATTACAGGAGACTTTCCTCCAGCAGGCAGGTCCTTAACAGTCATCCAAGGAATCCCTGCGGGACGACCTGAGGTGTCCACAGACTGACAGTGACTTTAAGAGAGCTGGCAAGCGGGGTTCGAGTGCTGCCCCGCTGGCGAGTGCTGTCCCAAAACATCACAAACCCAAACCAGCCTTGCCTCCCAGCGCTGCTCGCAGCCTGCCGTCAGGACGGACACGCGTCGGGGGCTCGGCACCCGAGGATGTGCTTTGTCTATGGCGTGTGGTGTGGAGTGGGGACTCGCCCTGGGGAACCACTGCACACGCCTGATGGTCACCCGCTCCCGGGGACAGCGAAGAGACGTGACGACCGCCCTCGGCACCAGCTCCGCTCAGTGCCGCCTTACTCGTGCCCACCGCCCCAGCCCTCCTCCCTGACAAAAAAAAAAAAAAAAAAAAAAAAAAAAAAAAAAAAAAAAAAAAAATTAAAAATTAAATTAAAAATAGTTTAAAATTATAAAAAGCTCGTTTAATCGATATGATCACTCGCAGGGCCGCGCTCCCACACTGTGGCTCGGCTCTGCCGGCGTCGCCATGGCAACGGCTCCGACTCCCGGCGTGGGGCCGCCCCGCGGCCGCGGCCCCGGCCCCGGCATCGGCTCCGGCATCGGTGCTGTTCCCACCGGCACGGCCCCGGCACAACCCCAGCCCCGCCAGCCCAGCCCGGGCCCCATCGCGGCAGGGTGCAGGGCGCAGTGGAGTTACCATGTGTGCGGATGCTCTTAATGGCCCCGCGTGTTTGTGTCCCGCGGGACCAGCAGGTGCTGCTGTTACTGATCAGCCAGGTTACGACCCCCCACGCCCAGCTCTGCCTCCTGCAGCTCTGTCTGTATGTACCTGCGGAGAACGACCTGGGGGACCCTGATGGACCACAAGCTGTCTGTGAGCCGGCAGTGTGCCCTTGTGGCCAAGAAGGTCAGTAGAATCCTGGGATGCATTAGGAAGAATATTGCCAGAAGGTCGCTGGAGCTGATCATGCCCCTCTACTCAGCCCTGGTGAGGCCACATCTGGAGTGCTGTGTCCAGGTCTGGGCTCCTCAGTGGAAGAGAGGCGTGGAAGTCCTGGAGGGCAACGAAGATGATTAAGGGACTGGAGCACCTCTGTTACAAGGACAGGCTGAGGGAGCTGGGCCTATTCATCCTCAAGAAGAGACAACTGAGAGTGGACCTCATCAGTATCTAAATATCTAAAGAGAGGATGCCAAGAGGATGGAGCTAGGCTCTTCTCAGTAGTGCCAGCCACTAGGACATGAAGCAATGGACAGAATCTGATGCACAGGAAGTTCCACCTGAATATGAGGAAGAATTTCTTTATTATGCAGATGACTGCACATTGAAACAGATTTCCCAGAGAATTCTCCCTTACTGAAGATATCCCAGAATTGTTTGGATGCAATCCTGTCCCATGTGCTCTAGGATGACCCTGCTTGGGTAGGGAGGTTGGACAGGATGACCCACTGTGGTCCCTTCCGACCCAATAATCCATTCTGTGATTCTGTGATACACACATATAAATAATCCATTTTCAAAAAAACATTTCTGGTAATGTTTCCACATTTCCCAGAGCACATAAATGGCTGGACAAAATCAAGGTTCCTTGGGGAGAGGATTTCTTTCCCTGAAGGCCTTGGCAGTCAGCAAGGGAACCATAAAGCAGCTCAGTATGAACACACTCAACACCGATAGTCAGTCCCTCTAGAAGAAATGCACAGAACTTGCCATCAAAAGCCACTGATGCCAGTGCAGGCAAGCCTGGCACAGCTCTTTCAGTCAGTCTTCTCAAGTTGATGGACATCAGTTGTGTCCCCTCTGCACACAAGCACTGTTGACTGTCTGGCGAGCTTTACCTGGTGTGATCCCTCCCTCTTTTCAATGGACTTTTGAACGCTTCAGGAAAAAACATGCAGTTTCTTTTTGTGTTCTTTTTGCATTTCTCTAGTCTTGTTGCCATATTGTGTTTCTATCAAAAAAAGCTCAGCCTTCCCCCCGGCTGTCAGTTGGGAAGAATGTAAAAAATTATCGAGGTGTCTCTGAGATGCCAACAGGTAGAGCAATAATGGTGGAAGATAGGAAAGGAGGACAATCTTTCTGGGGATCAGTTTTAAGAACCCAAGGAAGACAAATATTAACTAAATCCCCTCATTTATTTGGACAATAATTTCTCCCATTTTATCCACAGTGAACTTTACAGGATCCTCTTTGATTTGAGTTAGAGTATTTCTGTTGTTTTCAATAGAGAGTTCATCAGGTCTTTTTGCATACACATAGATAGGAGAAATGTTTGTTCATAAATTTATATTTTAAAAGACAGTGAAACAAGTACTCCTGTGAATTTTGTTTCTAAAGTTTCCAAACTGCAGAAGTCATCTGGAAATCACTTTATATTTTTGAAGGCTATTCACCTAGAGACCAGAAACAATAGATTGGGATTCAAATGATCCTTCATGTACAAACTGAATAGTGAATTACAACTCACAAGAACTCTGATACACCATCTAGTCTGTAAGCAATACATAGGCTGAAATATATTCAGATTAACAAGTCACAGAAGAATTTATACAGAGAATAAAATTAATAGAAATTAAAATGTGATCGTTGATCAACCACAATTAGGAAAGAGAGCTAAATTCAACAAATCAGCTGTTTGCAACTAATAGTTTTCCTAGGTCTCATGATAGATGTGGGTAAATGTTGACTTTCTAATTATGACAACAGAACTGAAGACAGCGCTGAGAAATCAAAATTAACTACTGCCTTTCCTGAATTAGTGTCAGAATCTGTTGACACAGGTCTGAAGCATTGCAGTAAAATGATCTGAGTTCGCAAACTGGGCTTTGTAAAAGTGTGCAAAATCTTGAATTTTTCTCTTGATATAAGGGGTAGGGGGGGAAAGGCATTCTTCTTTAATATTAAAGTTAGGTTGAGTTCTGGCCACTGAAATGCATGCTGAGAGATGTCAAGCAGTCTTGCTAGCTCCATCACCTACTGGATCTCAAAGAGAAAAAATGCACTATGCTCCTGTGAGCACTGAACTGGCCTTGCAGGTCCTCCAACATATCAAGGAAGGGAAGCTTCCCATCAGGAGAAACAAGGAAGCAGCCACCTTGCATCAGGCTGAGTTCAGACTCAGAAATCATCAGAGGCAATATTAACACCCCCAGCCCCAGCTTCGTAGTTTTAAGGGGATTTCTACATATGCCAAGGAGTGTTTTATCTGCACCACACTAGATCCACTACAAGGATTTTGTGTAAGGCAATACAGTTATTGTAAGTGCAAAATACAATTTGAAAGCCTTGCCTGTTCAACATGATTTTGTTGTTGTTTCTCCGAGAGGCTGGAAAGGATACTACACTTTTCCTTACAGTAATTCTGGCAAAATTTTGTTTGAAAAACTTTGTTAAAAGAAACCTTTAAAACTGAGTGGAATTATGGAGAGTGTGTTGTGGTGTATCTGCATCACCTTTATGACTATTCAGAAAACAGACTTTCTACTGTTTCAAGACCAGAGATTTTGAAGTATTTTCTTGTCATATACTCAGATCTTAAAAATTTTTCATGAATTGATATTCCAAGAACAACCCCATATGGACAAAACTGAGAATTGTAGTCAGATGTTTTTTAGGAAATATAATTTTACTCACTTTTCACTAAACTTCAGGAGTCCTAATTTACTGGCTCTTCAATTAAGCAGAATGGTTTGACATTCATTACACTTTCTTTCCAAAAACACTTTGCATAACAATACTTCAGTAAAGTTCTTGCGTTGTGAACACTTCTGATTTTAACAGTTTCTGATTTTCACATTTTTCAGAGCAGGGAGAAAATGTTTAACATTTCTTCAGAGTGCTGGTTGCATGTGTACAAATTGCATCTCTGAGGTACACATGGCAGATAGGACTTCTACAGTTTACATCACAGGTGACCTGGGGCCAGCCCCAGTGTGTTCTTTCTGGTTTACTAAAGGGTGCCTCCTAGAATTTCCCAAATTGTCTGTTTCCCACCATTTTCTATGATCCTTGTGTCACTCAGATGTTCATTGAGAGCTGTGAAATGTTTCTCAGATAAATCATATGCTAAATAAAGTCCTTGCTCCTTTAGTGGGGAGGTGTGACTAGATATCCTCAACCAACAACAGCATTTGCAAAAGCTGTTCTTTGGGATAGGTGAGCTCAGGGGGAAGTAGCAAAGGGACTCTGCTGAGCACTAGATGGGGGCAGCCTCATGAACCTCACTGAAAACACAAGGCACTGACTTGGACCAGCAACTCCCTTGCAAGTTTGGAGTATTAGTGGGTAAAGAGAACAAGTCATATGGGGAGTGGCTGAAGGAACTGGGATTGTTTAGCCTGGGGAAAAGGAGGCTCCAGGGGGACTTTATTGATCTCTACACCTACCTGAAAGGAGGTTGTAGCCAGATGGGTGTCTACCTCTTCTCCAGAGAAAGAAGCAATAGGACAAGAGGAAATGGCCTCAAGCTGTGCCAGGGAAACTTCAGATTGGATATTTGCAAAAAAATTCTTCTACAAAAGGGTTGGCAGGCATTGGAACAGTCGTGCCCAGGGAAGTAATTGAGTCACCATCCCTGAAGGTGTTTGAAAGATGTGCAGCTGTGGTACTTAGGGATATGATTTAGTGGTGGAGTTGGCAGTGCTGAGTTAATGGTTGGACTCAGTCTTAGAGGTCTTTTCCAGCCTAAATGATCCTATGATTTCAAGGCTTCTGTGTGCTGTATATGCCCCCCTACCTTGCACACTACTTGAAGAGCTGGACTTAGCCATTGTTCAGGCATAACCCCATGAAAGCCCAGATGTGAGGAGGCATAGCGCCTCGCCTCTGGATGTTGTGCTATTGACAGTCATGGGAATGACCGGGAGGGTAAGCACTGATAAACTCAAAAGCATCAGGAGCTGTGAAGAATGCCTGATTACAACTGCCTGTGCCAGGTCCCGGAGGTAGCAAAGCTGATGCATTCAGGCAAGGTGATACAGGTCACTGTTGCAGGAGTAGTGAGGGAAAGATAAGAAAGTGAGAAGAGAAGAGAAGAGAAGAGCAGCTCTGCCTTGCTGCCTGGGCCCATCAGGCAGATAAACCACACGCATGCATGCAGCCAAGAGAGCCTGGCTGGCCCCAGTGGAGGTGGTCCTTCAACATCCCTGAGGCAGCACACGCCATGGCAGAGGATCCAACCATCGAGGAGGCAGCTGGCCGTAGCAGGAAAAAAAAAAAAAAAAAAGCAAAAAACAGAGCCAGAGGCAACAGCCATGGAAGAGACGGAGGGTGGAACTGGTCTGAAAGCTGTTTATTCAGAGACATTACCTCTGACCCTTCCCCCAGCCAAAAATACAATTTATTTATGTACGTATATGCATATTTAGCAAGCTTGATATTTTATCGTAAAAAGTTATGGAGCTTTAGTGTTTCCTTTAACTGTTCTAAGCTATAAATATTAATAGGTAGGCTGTCTTTTGTATATATGCAGTTTCATAACAACAGAGTGTATCCCAGCTTTGCAAAGCCCTAGTCATCTATTTGCCTGGGGTGAGAAAATTCTTATGAGAGGTAAGAGTATTCAGATTATCTTTCTCAACACTGATGGGGAGATTTGGGGGCTTGCTGTGGTAAATGTTCAAGATTTCAAGAATCTTACAACATTTCAATATTCTAGTGACCTCCTGAAGGTTCCCATGTTATAATGTGGGGGCTTTTTTATTCATTCGGTTTTACCTCATTATGTAGTCCGATATGATATAATGTAGCATTTAGACTGTTTCCTTTATATCATAGAATATCAAAGTACAATATGTACAAAGGAGGTAATGGTAACATCTTATGCTAACTATTCAGTGCTTTACTCAAATTCTGTCATATACTGTGTGACATTTTTAATCACTGAACTATTAGATGAAAGGACGGTATAGATAATTCCCCCTTCCCCTTCCTCTTCCCCTTCCCCTTCCCTTTCTGCTTCCCCTCCCCTTCCTCTCCCCTTCCTCTCGCCTCCCCTCCTCTCCCCTTCCCTGCCCTCCCTTCCCCTCCCCTGTGATCTCCATCGCAGATACCTCCAGCAACATTCCACCTGGAGACTGAGAAAACTCTTTATTTGTGGATCTCAGAAAGGACCAGACTGACTGAGAAAGAAGCCAAACACTGCCAAGGTCGATAAAGGTGTTTCTAGCCATAGAGAGAACCTAAATTTCAGAAATCCACTATAAAATGCATGTTAATATCAACATCTTCAGCACCTCCAGACATATCCAGGAATTTTAGGATCACAAGTCTGAACTTGGGCATCTGCAGGTAGAGTAAGGCCAGGATTAGGTACCTGATCTTTTTGTTGCATCTAACACCAAAATACATTTTAAAAAGATGCAGAATGCAACTCCACAGTTTTGACTATAACCCTAACTTAATAACTTCTTACACATGGAAAAACATTTGTTCTTAGGCCAAAATGCATCATCTCTGTGTTCATGATGGTAGCACTACCATTCTTTGAAAAGGTTGGCTCATATTAAGTCTCCGCTACAGAGGGGAAAAAAAAAGTTTTAACTGATTTTTCTGCCAAAACCAATTTGTTGCATAACTGAATCTTTGGCCCTTCAGTTGCTTGTGAAAAAATTATTTGTTATCCCTGAGCTGATGTGGTGAGCTTGGCTACAGCCTCTTCAGAAGCCTCATCATTCTCCTGTCTCTAGGCTCAGATCAGCAAGGCAGTCAAGCACGTGCTTTCCTTTAGGCATGTACTTAGTCCCCTTAACTTGCTGCTTTCACAGCAGGTTAGAAAGGCTAAGCACACACTTAAAGGTAGGCATACACTTACCTTTCTCCTCCTTTATTATAGCACTCGGAACAAGTGAAGAACCCTAACTGTAGACAAATTCCTGTTTCTACTAATTCTGAAAACAAGTACAAATGTTTACTTAAAATATTAATATGCTTACCATATCTTATCGTTGACATAATTGCTTTAATTAAAGGAGTTTATAAAAACTAATATTACACCTTCATGCCAAAGCTGTAACATGTGAGAATAACGGAATTTAGAGTGCCGGATTTATTAATCTTAAAATATCTACTCTGATTGAAACAGATAAAATCGTAAATTGGGAAGCAATATATATGAATATTTGATTTTATAGTTTAAACTTGGATGAGTTGTGTTTATAAATATAAAGGCATACACTAGCTTATTATCTATAAACATATTTTTATTGATGTTTATATTCTGTAAAATATAAAAATAAATGTAAAGCATGCAATTTTACTGCTTCTTGAGTAGAATTTTTTAAATTGCATTGACCTTTGATATGGTCAAAATTTACATGGCAAACATTACCAAGATCTTCAACACTATATAAACACGAATACTAATATCACGTATTTCATAAACTTGTATAACTGACCCCTATTGCCACTGCAGCTACTACCCTGTCCCTACACATATTAGACATGTCATTCTCCAGTATTTTTCCTCCTCCACTCCCCAGAAAACTTTCTTCAATTTGTCTCTAGTGCCTTGCAGTCAGGTGAAGTCTTCACTGACCTCTTCATAGCCAGCTCTGCCCCCCTTAACCTGTGAACAGTTTCAGATATCATTCCCCTAACTTTTCTGGAAATCTTATTTTCCTTTGTCGCTTTCTGCCTTTCCTTCTGCCTCTGTAATTTCTTTTTTTGATATGTCCTAGTGCTTTGCAATCACTGCTGACCATGTTATCCAACACCACTTTTACTCCCTGCCAGCGTCCATCAGTCATCTCCTGGCTGGTAAGTGTATTGCAAACACATGAAAATAACCATCTTTGTCTTCCACATTAATACGACACTCAGTACCAGTCTGAATTCTAAGAAACACATGTTAATGTCTGGCTGCTGTGACATAGGAACTACCTGAAACTAAGAGGATATTTTACTTGCTAATTTGTTTAAACAATTGGTAAAGGAATGGCAATATATTGTTTACATGCAGTTGTTTCATGTCATCTTTATGACATTACCCTATCGAATGTGATTATGCAGCAAAATAAACAATGTCAAATGATTACTTCTTTGTAGGGAAGTCTAGTCTCCTAGTCTACAAGTCTGGCATACTAGCCAAAATCATACATAATTTAAAGGGCACTTTGAATACTGCCAGAAAAATTGTGTGAAGTATGGGTGAACTTGAAGGGAAGAAACTACACAGAGATTAAGTTGCATGAGAAAATCTTTCTCCCAACTACGATGCTATGTAGAAAACAAATGGCTTTTTTTTTTCTTGTGCATATATTCCTATCAGTGATGTGGTACAGCTCGCAGACTAGAAGAGACCCAATGTCAAGAATGTACATGCTTCTGTCCCCACACACAATTGATCGTTGCAAGAAATACAATTATGTACTCTGAGTAGGAATGCTACAATGTTCAAAGTTAGTAAAGAATACTGTATGAGTCATCTTTGTTGCATACTGATGTGGTCACCTGACCACCTTCACTCCTTACCAGCACACTCTGCCAGGTGAAGAACTACTAGACCAACAAGGGCTGTACAAGACACAAAGCCAAATGCAACTTTTCTTTAAGCTTGAGTCAGCCTAGGCGTGATAACTGCATGCAGAAATTTAATTTGACAATTACAGATTTTGAGTTTAGAGAACATTTTGCTGCTGCTTATCTCTGCCCTTGCTGTCAGTTCTGAACTGGGGTTCATAAGGTCATTAATTCTAATAGCAATGGGAAAACAGGAGAAAGAGACACATCATGGCATGAAACACAAGTCCAAAGAGCAAGAATGATTTAATGTTTAAATCCAATCTCCTTTATATTGTATTAGGGAATTTGAGATGTGCTTTTTTAATCTTATCTTCTAGAATTTTTTTTTTCCAAGAGAAAACTTCCCCATAAATTCACAAAATGTTCTGGCACTTGGTATGGTTTTACACCCTGAGAATTTATTATTCATGAAATAGGTCTTTTGAAGTACAATTTCTAAGTATTGATGTTTTATCTTTAAACAGCGAACATGAGCAGAGTCTTAAAGGCCCACCGACAATCACTCAGGAATAGCTCAACTGCTCATGTCTAGTCAAGGTCTTCCCCACACAGGGAACCTTTTGTAGATATTAGTTACGAGGATAGCAACACTAATACATGTAGTTAATAATTATCACAATGTGCCAAAACTGCGCAGTTTGCTCCCTGATTACAACATTAAATTGCTATTGAGCTGTAGTATTTGCTTCAGGCAATACTACTGAGAAACCTCCAAAGACTTTGGTTGGCCTCCCTGCACAAGCTTGGGAAATGTTTGCCTGCACTGAAAGCAGAGGCAGTGCTGGGGTTTGCCAGAAAACAAACAAAATTCAGACAATAGAAAGAAAGTTTTATCAGAGCTGAAGTGCCTTTTCACTTGGGAACTCTCATCTTGTGAAAATAAAACACACACGCACACTTGATTAGAGCTTCTGTGGCAGACCATTACCAAGAGCTGGGTGATTCAAGCTGTGTGTGGAGGGTTCTGCACAGCCAACTCTGAAAGCTTTGTTTCATTGTTTTTGACGGCATATAGAAAAGAGCTAAGCCACTCCAGAAAAGTTGAGAGTATTTTCTGCTGATACTTTTGCTGGTTGCCCTGCAGATGAAGAAGTTGGGGATGTCAAATGGGAGCCACCACTGCTGGTACCATTATACATCTTAGTTGTACGTTGCAAATTCATGATGAGTCTCAACACAAACCCTAATCTTCAGCTTCAGGTCTTGATTATTTATCTTTTTAAGCCCTTAAACCAAACTGCCCAATTTGAAGAGTCTTCATTTGAATATAAAATTCAAAAATGGTTCAAGCTGTCTTCTTAGATTTTGGGTGTTTGGGCTAGTATCAACATTCAGACAGGCTTAGGAAAGAGTCTAAAAGAAACAGTGAGGTCTGAGCCCAGATCAAGTCATAGATGAAGGTTTTCACTTGAGAACAAGAACTGGAAAATGCTTCTGCATTATTATCTAACTAGCATTCAGTAATCTCTTCCGTAAATGTAGCCTTTATTTGTTGGGAGATGAAGGTGTGTCAAATCTATCAGGTGCAAAGTTTCAGACTCAGGATTTCAAACTCAGGAATCTTTGGCTGTGATCAAAGATGACTTCTCTTTGATTTTCCCAAAGTGAATGCATTTAAAGTTTAGTGAAGTTCTGAATACAGAAGGATTGTGGTTGTTGGGGTATCAATAGGAGTAGTCCAGGAATGTGATTTTCAGGTACACATTACAATCGTTGCACTTACAAAAGGCTGTTGAAAGAGAGCATGCAGGCTTTTGACTCCTTCTATAAAGCAAAGCCAGGTGTTTGCACTTGGAAAGTGCAGGTGCCAGTTTATCAGGCCCAGGTTGAAACCATATCCCTTATGAGATCATATGCTGTTGTCCACCTTCATCATTAAGGAATGTTATTCATGTAGGTTCTGGGACTTAGTCTTGAAATCACTCTGCTGGGTTTTCTAACTCATTTTTTTAGTGAGTTTTATGGTCTCTTCAACAGAGCTGTGCAAGTTACATGGGGCAAGGCTTCCATCCTCCTTCAGAAAATGTATGTTAAATCAAATAGTAATACTATAACCCATAGAAGGAGAAACAAAGAAAAAGACACACACATTTACTGGCTGCTTGCCTGAAAATGTGCATAGGTACCTCAACTGAATTCAGTATTTCATTTCAGCATTTGAAACTTACCTGTGATGTTCCCTCAGAGAAGATGCCAGCACTAACTTGTCCTTTTTATTTATGCACTTGCTGAATTGCAGAATGTGTGTTTCAGGTCTTACCTGTCAGCCTTATACCATGGGCCTCTTGTCCAAAATGAAATGTCATTCTTAAATCACAAAGGTATTAAAAAGGAAAAGAAAAGGAAAATTTTGTCTCCACACTGCTTTCAGAGTTCTTCTGAAACCCAGCACATAAAACCAAATTGAAAGAAACTGTTGTGCCGTTAAGTCTATCCTGCTATGAGCTCCTGCTTGTTCCCTAGTACCTATTTTATGGGACATTACAGTGCCCTATCTTAAAAGCCCCCCCCCCCCCAACATTGTATCTATGTGTTCCTTTGGTTCAGATTGAGGTAGATACTGTTTTTTTCTTCTGATTCTCTCCTGCCAAGCACTGCTGAGATATTTTACAGTCTGTAAACAACTCCTCTTCAAGAATAACCTGAGAAAGCAGGTAGGCTATTACACCAGTAACAAGGGTCTGGTCTCTCACTTCCAGTTTTTCCTTCTACAACACCTAACATCGAAAAAGATCAAGGATTGTTGTCAAAAACAAAAAGCAAAGAACTACCTGGTGTTATATGTTACATTGGCAGGTATGATTAATTATTTATGCAGTACCATGGGTAAAGTAGCACACAGGTCAGGTTCCTGATCTGCTGTCTGTGGGCGTTTTGCTGATGTATGTCATCTCCATTCTTGGTCAAATATTGCAGCCCCATTCTGGTACTGTATCTGTCTTTTATTTGTGAATTTCCACTAAAAGAAAAGGCATGTAGCTGGCAGGAAAATGGCTTCTCAAGAAGCATATGTGTGTTTTGCTGATTCTGGTTTAAACAATAATTTTGATTTGATCTTTCAGCCTTGATTCTGAATAAAAAATGATTGGATTTGAAACTAAGTAACAGCTGGAATAACTGTATTTAGTGTGTATTATTCCCAAGGCAAAACTAGAAATCTAGAATCTTTATAAAGGATAAAAGGAAGAGAAAGATACAAGATGGGGTTGGTAATATTTTGAAGCTTATAAGAAAGTTGTTGGCGTATTTTTTTTCTAACTCTCCTTTTTCTCACCCTTTCTAATACAACAGCCTAATATATAGCAGCCTCAGTGGTTACAAGGAACATCTCTCCTTGCTGACAAAATATCTCGTCAGTCAGTATTAGCGTGGAGAGCGTGTCACTCCCAAAAAGCCCTATGTCATCACCACAAGTTGGAATGTGAAAGCCCTACCATTGGGGTAACAGTCAAAATTTATTCTCTGGCTGGCCTCACATGTTAACTTATCACCAAACTAAACTCTTTGCTGAAAGGCTGGAGCTTATATTCACAGAGGGTGAAAATTGGTTCCACTGGGAAAGCTTCAAAGTCATTTCAGCCATTAAACTGTGGCTGGATGTATCATAAGTACAGGAGAGGTCGAGGCACTGCCTGTGAACCACGGGGACTTAGTGAAGAAGTTCCTGCTGAAATTGGCAGCGCGATTGTGTATTCTGTTTCAGTCCTCCTATGCAGCAGGAGCAAGTCGCGTTTGTACATGAGACTCATTATGCTTCCCCTGTTTAACATACCAATTACTTTCTGTATTTACCATGTTTAGTGAGACTTCATGTCAAAAATTAATAATGCTAAAATAAAGAGCTGCGCTGATGTATGCTAAAGGGGAAGCACGGCAGACTAATAGAATGTGTAATGGAAAGGGAAGGTAGATTTGCGGCTGTGGGGATCACATTCAGATGAATTTCACAGTGTGCCGTGGCGGGGGGGGGCGGTCCCACAGAGGCTCCGTGCTCTTCAAGGCACACTTCAGACTGTGATAAGTGTATCTTGAGAGGTCACAGCGCCTAAGCAATTTCACCCTGTAAGCAGTGTAAACACATAGAGGTGCCAGTCAGTCCCTCTAAGAGTTTCCTCCTCCTCCAAATTTCCTTTCTGTCTCTCCATATCGGACGGCAGGTTTTGGGGGACAAGTAATTAAGTTTGGAGGACAAGAGGTTTTTGCCTTTTTTAACTGACCTTTGCACAAGCTTGGGCAAGTCAGGAAACCTTGATTCACCCATGCTGGTCCTGGGCAAACTGTGGTAGCAGTCGGCCTCTGATCTTCTGCTTCATGACTCAGGAGTCCACAATGGATTTTACCCAGATTCCCCAGAGATCCTGGCAATTACAGTGTATTAACCCTTTTTTACAACTTTCGAATTCAGCACCTCTCTGGTACTGGGACTTGAAATCCTGTCAGAGTCTTTAGTAGACATGGACAAGCCGTCATGCGCTGAGGGATATTTACTTACTCATGCTCATCACCACAGGCAACAGGGTGGACAACCTCCTAATGGGAAATAACACTAAAAGGACCACACTGATCAGTGGTATTGGAACTGTTAATGAGGGGACTAAAACCAGTCGTTAATGAAGGGACTAAAACCAGTTATAACATTTGTTACCGAAACAGATGGTAAGTTTATCTTTTCTTTAAAAGAGAGACTCTGTATATGAAGACCTCAACAAGCAACTAGTATAGAGGCATGCACTGTTATTTGTTACCTCCACTTTCAAGGGAGAAGCTCTGAATCTGCCTATTAGATTCAGCAGTAATGGATGGTGTTCTAATATTCTCCTGTTTTTCTTGCTTTGGAAAGCTAATCCATACCTAAGCAAACAAGTTGCTTTTATAATAAAAACACTCTCACTGCTGAGGGTTTGCCTCATGTTTGCCCTTTTGAAAAGACAACCTCCACTAAGAAATCTGTATTTGATGGTCCACTCAGTAAAGTTTTAAGAGATGCTTCATGTGCATAGATTTTCCCAAGGACTAAATCCTGAGCTCTTTGCTCACTTCTGTTCCATTTGAATTCCCATGTACTTAAGTGGAAATTTGTTTTTTGCAGATTTCTGCTACTTAACTGTCATTTTTTTCCACTGCGGACTCAGCCTCTGAAGGCAAATCAAAGTTCTTCCTCTACAATGCATCACCTGCAGGTCATGAAATCTCTACCAGGGAAGATACGCAAGACTTATTGTTGTGCAAACATTATAGCCCTCTTACACTAGGAGAGATTCCACTTGTGCCAACACTCAATGTGAAAAAGGAAGAGATCCAGGAATGCTTGTTAACAATCTGTGTGTGCACTGACTGGCCTGTTAACTGGTAAGGACTATAGGCTTCTATTAATGATACAATAAAGAGGAACCAGCTCACTTGTCCTAAAGAGGCTTGGGTTTGCAGGCTAAAACCAATAAATTTCTTAGTTCTGAACTCAGGCAGCAATGGTCCACAGTACAAAACAAGAGCAGATCTGCTGAGTGAGAAGGTACTGTTTTTATAACATCGCTTTCAGAACAAGATGCATGTGAATCTTTTAACCTTAAACAAGCTCAGTGTTTTTCTTCCAACAGAAAGGTCAAAAATATATGATAGGAAATATAAATTGCTGTTTCATTCTCCTTGGACTGGATGTAGGGCTATTTGACTCTCACAGGCTGTATGAAAGGTAATAAAGGCGCAGGAATACCTCAGGTTTCAATGCCCTCCAGAAGACCTCCTTCTCAAGGTATGGTGAATGATGGGTTATGGCTGCTAGCAAAGAGAGGCTGGAGTTGTCATTACTGCAGCTAGGAAGCACAAAAACAAACACCAGCTTCATGCCCAGCTGTGATGCCTGGCCATGGAATACACTTTGCAATACTTTATGTGCTGACCTCCAGAAATTAAGAGTAATAAATCCAACAGATTGAATATCTGTTCAATTTTGAAATTAAAGCACTCTTTATTTTTCTTAAAGTGCTTTCTGTGCTCAAGACAGAAGGGGCTCCAGCGGTGCCAGCACCTGCTGCATCGATGTAAGAGGTAGGCAATCCGCAGCATTTTGTTTCTGCTTGGTGAAAACCGAAGGCTATTGGAGCTTGTGCTGAGGTACTCTGAGGTCTCCACCTGCTCCATAATACAGACCTGAAGACCAGTCACTACAGGGTTTGTCTCAAAGAGATTAACTAGTGTCAGTCAGCAATTTCTTGATATCACAGGCCAATTGTTTAAACAAACTTTCTAGTGAGAGGCCTTCAAGAATGATTTTCCTCATGTCATGCTGAAAAACAGTCCATACAGTGAAAGCCTTCACTTGGGGTAGAAGACATCATTCTGGCACTGTTTTAATCAGAGTAAGGACTTGTCCCTCATCCAAAGTGAATGTTCTGTTTCATTATGATCCAAAGCAGATTCCAGTTTAGGAAACATCACATATTTTCACAAGATTGCAAAAGCCATTTCTCTGCATTCCCTGAGTTTTAATGCTCTAAATCATACCCTTAAAACTATCTATACCATAAATTATGCTGCTTGACCTAGCTACTGGCTGTAATTACAGGATTCGGTTAATAGCAGTAATTTGTAACTCCTGAAAGTTATGAACAACTCAATAATTTCAGAGTAGTTCATTGCCTGGACCTGAAGGAACCTCCTTCTTTGAATCTTAATACGTATTTTGAAGTAATCTCAGAACTTGCCAAGAGCTTAGCAAAAATGGTGGGTGGAAGAGTAGAGAGTGCAGAGATTCATGTAAGAATGGCAGACGTGACTGTATTGGGATTCTAGAAGAAAATAGATGTCTCACACCAAAGGTCTGGTAAATAACTTGGGGAGAAATTATATTCTCCTGATGAAAAGCATACTATAATTTTCATGGGTCACATCAGGAATATACAAGTGCAAGTGAAGGTAATCAAGAAGTCTGAATCTGGAATCTCTCTCCAGCAAGTAATGTGCACCTTCCTATGTGATAATTGTACAACTTGAGGCCATCTACAAAATGCAAACAGAATAATTAATATCTCCCTCGTAACATAAAATGGTGGGATGGACTAATGTTGTTTGATGTCCTTGAGTCTTCTCCTTGTAATAAGCTCTTATTTTGTATTGCATTATGCATAGTATATTCACTCACGCCTCACTGTTGCACTATTTTCTACCAAGACAATGAAAATAGGGGCTCCCTTTTACATGAGACCACACTTCATATTGCCAGAAGTAGCTTACATCTAACCTGAGGCCAACAGCTGCTGGGAAGTAATTAGTTGTAGTGCTGCTATAATCCCTTAGTAAATGTAAGCGCAACTCCTATTTGTGCCGAAGGTGAAATGTTTGTGGTAACAAATGCCCTTTTCTCTGAATAAAAATGTATTTACTTTTAATCAGTCAGGGACTCATTATCAGCATTGTCTTCATATCCCTAAACCTTGGCTTTTGTGCATGATTTTAGTGTTGGAGGAGAGTGTCTGCAAGGTTATTAAGGACAATGTTGCAAAATAACTCTAATGACCTGAATCAGCTACGGATAGACAGTCAGGAATTACGACAGTCAGTCCCATTATCTCCTGGTACCTCCAGGCTCTCATCAGACCCTCACAGTCCTCAAAAGAAAAGGAGGAGGACATTATTGCTGCTGCTATTCAACCAGTGGGGATGTTCACACGTTGCATGATGTGTGTACATGTGCACATCACATGTGTGAAGAGTAGCCTCCGAGTGGGGAGAGGCACCCCAGGACTTTGCTGCTGAGGACTACAACCTGGGGACTTTGGAAGGTGACATGGAGAAAATGGCTGGCCTAATTTAGGGAACAGAGCTAGCTGAGCAGCAGGGGGATTGCTGGGTGAGGTCTGTGGGAGCTGAGGAGCCCAAGCTGTGCAGTCCAGGGTCCCGGGCTGGCCATGGGGCTGCCCAGAACGTGCTGGGCTCATGGGCTCCTGTCTCTGTAGTGCTGAGTCTGCAACACATCACAGCTGGGCAGGGGGACAGGGAGTTGCAGTCTGGCTTCTCCCTAAAGGCACCCCAAGGAGTGCTGCAAAGCCAAGGCATGCAGCTGAGCAGAGGTCTCCTGGCCACAAGCAGCCCTTGAAGATCCTCTAGATGGCTGCAGCCCTTTCCCCTCTACCCACCTTTGCAGAGACATAGCATCCAGAGCAGGGTTGAACGTCTGAGTCATAACGTTTTGCTGCTTTTAAAGGCTGAGAAGGGAACTCTGGGAATCAGTTGCCATGAACTCAGGCAGTTGCTTTAGTTATTTTCAGTTTCCCCAGCGTATTTGTCTTGGTCAGCCCTGGAAACAAAAGTTACAAATCTATTACGGTACAAGGCCCTGCTGTGTGATAAGGTTAAGGGTCTTTCCAACATGCTTTTGCAGGATGAGCACAAGAATAGAGGAGAATCCTATGCTGGTAAGAGTGTGAGTGGTGCTACACCTCACTCACCTTCTGGGTCTTCATGTTTGGCCCCAGAAAAACACTCACTCTAACAGGCTTGTCATCAGGGATGTGAGAGTATTGCAAGAAATGAGAAGAAAATCATAGTCACTGTCTACTTGGAAAATAAAAGGATTTTCTGAACTTGTGGTTTCTTCAGCCAGCAGTAGGATAGTCTGTTCTCCTGTGAGGTTAGTTTGCCGAGTCATTTTTCCCTCCTTGTTTTTTGGTGTTCTATTCACAGCAAGTAGACTAATATTCCTGGGTGTAAGAAAGTAGTGTTGACTTCAGCTGTGGTTGCAGTACCTGGTATTGCTTTGGCAATTTGTTTTTAATTTTTTCATTTATGGAGATTTCAGCATTGATTGTGAAATATTAAGAGCAATGAGGATGGGGAAATCTTATTAGCAAGCTCACTTTAGAGAGGAAAAACTCTGAATTGGTCTTTTCCCTGTGGACGTAATCTGTTATCCCTCAATATGGAGCCAAGTCTTCCATAGACAAATGAAATGGCAGTGCATGGTATCTGTCTGCTATGGAAGGAACACAGAATTATGGTAGAAAGCACGTGTGTTGCAGAAGGAAATTTTGATTCTGAACACGTGCAGTTAGCTTTTGATACAAAACTCCACCACGACAAACTGTGATCTGGACTCCATTACCTGCTTTAAGGATCGCATTCTATCACATCAGCAGTGCTGAATCAAGGCAGCATATTTGACTTACAATAGCAGCTTTAGCAAAGGGTAAATTGTGACAAAAATTGTCTCCTTCCTTGTTTCTTTGTACAGTGCAGATCAAGTGATATACTCTCAGCAGTAATGCAGCCTGATCATTACTGAGCACTCTCCCTGGCATGCCTATGAGCAAACTTTCTATTGTTTCAATTAGATGATCTTGAGCATTCAGGGAATTTAATACTGATGGAACTCCGCTCCTAAAATCCTAGAAATTAGAGCCTGAGAGAACCTAGGGAATCATCTTGTCCATCCCCTGACAATGCAGATTATTTTCTACTGTATTTTTACCGTGGTTTTTTTCCAGTCTATTTTTAATGATTCTAACAACGGGGTTTCCATCACTTTTCCTGGGGGACTATTCCACATTCTAATAGAGCTCACTGTTAGGAAAATTTTCCTGATATTCAGTCTAAATTTTCCTTTGCTCAATTTCATCCCATTACTCCTAGATATGCCCAGTAGAGGCGGGTGAAAACTGAAAGTGAGTAGGCAAACCTGACACATTATGTGTGCTCAGAGCCAATTTACAGCAGCGGGTAGAGTGATAGAGTCAATTTGCAGCATTCTGTAAGTGACAGAGAGGGTCTTAGGGCATGCACTCTCTGAAAATGGTTCTGAATCTTGATGAAAACCCCAAAGTGTAGAAAAATATCCAGAAACTGTAATGACTTTATATGTTTTGCAGCACTCAGGCTAAACACAACAAGAATCCCGTATGAAGAAATAGCAGGTAGGGCACCTTGGTCATGCTATGGCTACCAATAAAACTTAAATTTATACAGGTATCTGAATAGCATAAGTTCCATTACACCAAATCCTGCAAATTGTCATTTACTTGCACATGCTACACAGAATTAAAAATCCATCTTAGAATAGTTGAGCTATTACCCACTAGATAATGAAACCCATAGGTGAAAATTTAATTTATATTGCAAGTGTTCTTGTGTAACTAACTTTATGTCTGTATAATTTTCTGATACCTTGCTAATAAACTTTGTAACAAAAGAATTTTGGTAAATCCCTTCTGCATACACACTCATTGCTCTTTTTTCTATTCTCTCCCTTTTTTACAGGGCATACCTCTGTTTTCTTCCTTGCTGCTGACTCATTTCCAAAGAGGCAGATAATTCTTCAACTAATTTGTTGCCTACATCAAACTTTCAGACCACTCACCTACTTTTCTAATGCTATATGAAGTTCATAGTTGTCATTCTTTTCTTCAGTACCATGTATCTCTTTTTTCTTGGATGTACATACACCATTTCTACCCCATCAACTTGTATTACCAAAAAAAATTGTCTTGTGTCTTGCTCCTTATTTATATCCTTTCTTACATCACATCTTCCCCAGTACCTTTTGTTGGTGCTCCCCCAAGGCCTGTCTGCATCAGCCTTCAGCCAGTGTTTGTGTCTGAGCAAAACTGCAGCATTCTCAGATACGGGCAGTGCCTCCCTTTATGTTGGTAATGGAAGAGGACAGAAAGCTTGTGAAGCCATTCACAGTGGAGAGTGATATGGCCCCTGCAATGGGAAAGGAAGATGGTTTTCACAGAGTTTTGAACAGCAATCCAGGTTCTTTTGAAACTGTAAAATCTTCAATAGGCAAAGAAAACTAAAATAGTGATATGAGGAACTCCACAAGGACATGGTCAGAGTTATATCCGTACACCTAGCTTGTGGTTGAACCTGGTTAATCATAACAAGACAGGGAAATGGTCTACTGATCACAAAACTGGTACATCTGGAAGAAACACAAGTCACAGGCGCTGGAATTGCTAGCTGAGCCACAGTCATGTGCTACAAATTCTGCCCTTGGGGAGGGATTGAGAAATTGCGACAGGCAAGGAAAAGAGGGTTTTATGAGAGGCTGCTAGGGAATGCCAGTACTTATAAAAAGCCCCAGTATGATGAGGGCAAGGAACAAAAGCTATTTCCGAGACTTGAGGGAAGTGGAGAGGACAGTGCAGTCCACAGAACAGGAAAAGAAGTAAGGAAGTAGGCAAAAGGTCAGGTTTTGTGTCAGGGATGCATACCCGACATCTCACTGGGTCTATCAGGGCTGTAGGTGCCCCTGGAGTTACCCTGAATATCTAAGGCTAGACATCAGAAGGGTTAAGAGGGAAAGTCATCTTTCTGAATACTTGGTGCATTCTCCAAAACATGCTGTCCAGGGACCACTGTGTACAGCCCTGTGGTTTTATTTAAGAGGAACATCAGCAGACTGGATTACAGCTGTTTCTTCTGACCTTGGATTACGCTAATTGCAGTATCCTCTTCTACTTTCCTCACCTTTCTTTCTGTTTGCAGTAAGTCCAAATACTGCTCCAGATGCCACTTATGGCTCATTTGTGTTTACATAAACCTGATCTCCATCCTGAAGAGACTTTCACAGTTTTTTGTTCTTTTCTTAGTTGGAACTCGAGACATGTTTTGAGAAAAAAAGGAAAAAAAAACAAATACAAAAACAAAAACCCCCTCTACAACATTATTGATCTATTAAATTGAGATGTTATCTCTCCTTGCAGTAAACTGCCATAGCTGAGTCCAGCAGATACATTCAAACTGGAATTATGTCAGTGGCAGGGACAGTGATCACCTCCTGCAGGGAACTTTTGCTCTAAGAATTCGCTTCTCACTGCAGTCCTCTAAAGTCCTTTACCCATACTACCCCTGGGAGATCTTCCTGTCCCAAGGGTGGGGAAGTTAGCAACACTTATAATAAGCACTGTTCTTTCATTAGCAGCTGTCCTGGTAGAGGATAGACACCAATCCTCAATTGCATTGAGAAAGCAGAAGAAAGTGTTGTATCAACTTCATCTGTCTCCATTGTTTGCTAAGGGAACATGCACAATCTCGTCTTTGCGCTCCTTTCATCCTGTTTCACCTCATTGATCCCATGTTTCTCTGACTCTGCTACTCACTGTGCTCCCTCTGACCTCTTCTTCCACTCTGCTCTATGCCTTCTTTCAAGCCATTTGAGCTAGCTTTTCGCATCTCCTTCCTCTGGGTCTTGCCTTAAAACTCATGAGAATGCTATCCTGATCTTCTTACCACTTGTGTTCCCAAGCCCTCTTTCTTCTCAACATTGATTGTAATTTGTTTTGATCTAACTCATAAGCCCTCTTGGCCAACAATCTTAACTCCTCGATCTTTCAGCAGTTGTCAGATAGTTTGCCGGAGAGCTGATGAAACGCTGTGTCTATGTGGTGATAAGTACTAAGCTTGAATTTCAGTGTTGTCCTTCACTCAAGATATCTGTGAGAGGAGGTTAGTGCATGTCTCCACCTAAATATAGGATGTACAAAGCTTAGGAATGTTAACTCCGTAGATAGAGGGTTTGTTGATGTGGAGCTATGCAAAAGAGACAGTACAAGAAGATAGAAGATACAGCCCTCTGAACAGTTCTAGTGCATAGTTTCTCAGCACTGCTGTGTCTCAGGGAACAAACCTCTCCCCTGGTTGCTGTTGTATGCGAGGGCCCAAAATAGGCTCACATTTGGGGTAGATCTTATAACAGTCATGAAAAGCAGAATGCACTTCACCTCTAACCCCATAACACAGTTGCCTACTCTAGGCTATTTGGACCTTTTTCTGGTGGTCACTGTTTTCAGAGCATTACACTTTTATCCTGCCTGTAACTTTTTGTCTCGGCATACTTACCTCTGTCTGTGACTGGAGCACGTCTCTCCTTAAGGTGTTTCTGCCTTCAGTGTGCAGATCTGTGACCCTCCCACAGGCCCCAGGGGAAGGATATTAGGGGAATTTTTTTGGACAGGTTTCTAACAGAAAGAGCTATGGGCAAGAAATCTGTGCATGATTAACACGTCCCCTAAAAAAGCAGAACCTCATACGTTATTATAAATTAACAACATTGCATCAGAAATATCTCCCTCATCAATTTCTCCTTCTAATTGGAATAACCTGGTCAGGTCACAAGATAAAAGCCTGGTGTCAACACTGGGATGCCATTCAAATAAAGAAATTATGAGCTAGTATTCTTCTTGAACCAATAACAAATCTGCTCTCAGAAAACAAAACTGGCCAAAAAGAATTAAAGCAAGACAAGAAGGCGCTAAAACAAGAGTTGGAAATTTTACAAAAGGAATTACAGCAGTATCTGGAGCTTTCCCAGAAATGGTTGAAGTGATTTGCAGGCAGAGGTGAACTTTCTGTTGGAGTAACGACTACAAAATGTCCTAACAAACTGAGAAGGCCAGCTGCAAAATTTCCAGTCTGAATTGGTAAGCTCAAAAAGGTAAATGGCAACAATAGTGCCATAGCTGCTTCAAGGTAGGGAGATGCCAGCTGGGAACCCACTAGCAGGGATGAAGACGAACAAGGACCCACTGGCTTAATTTCAGCTCCAGGAATAAATGTCTGGTCACAGACTCATCACTGTAGCCGGCCATCTAGACATTCAGTTGGGCCAGTCACAGAGTTTAGGCAAAAAAACAGGTACTGGAGTTCATCTGCTTGGTTGCCAGAGTCCTGTGGGAGAGGTTCGACTTTCTGAGGTCAAATAATGCAAATACCTAATATCTTTTAGGAAAAATACTGTTTGAGGTTTACTTTGCCAAGTATAATGTCATGGGCTGAATGAAAACGGATGAAGAAGATGGAGTTCTAGCAGCAAGCCTGAGTAGCCAGGACTGAATAGTGCTGTGGCTCTGATTTCCCAAAAAGAGGCTTCAGGCAAACTTTTGCTTCTTGATTAGAACCATCCACAGGTCTGAATTGTTCCAGGTACAACTCAAAGTCAGAATACAAAGTAAAAGGAAAGAGAAAATCCTACCTGAACTGCAAGAGAAGCTGCAGAAACTTGTGTTTCTGGAATGAGCAGAAAGCAGAGGGCTTTCAAGGATAAACTGGAGAGGGATTCAACTACAAGGTGCTCAACTGGACTTGGGATTTCACACTAAGGTCAGGGAATGGCAGCAAAAGACTCTCCAAGGGGTTTCTGGAGTTTACCATGGAAACTGCTGCAGAATCCAGGTGCCAGCCAGGACAGCATAAATTTTCGCAGTAGCCAGGAGGGACATGTCTGAGACTTGGAGGTTATTCTGTACCACTTCAGGTCATTGCTGGGGGTGGGGGAAGGGAGGTTCTTCCAGTCAGAGCAGTGTGTGGCAAGGTTGGGTATTGTCAGAGTTCTCTGCATCGTATAGGGGTGAGCAAGCATGTGTGAATCCTTCACCTTTTGTACAGCATATTAATATTGTTGCTATTACTATAAGTTTTCTTATCTCATTACTGTTTCTAGTAAATTGTTCTTATCTCAACCTGTGATCTCTACCTTTTGTGCCTCCAGTTCTCCCCTCCAGCCACTGCAGGGGAGGTGGGAGAGGGGAGTGGGAGAACGGCATGTGGTTTGGAGTGTGTCAGTGGAACACTAAATTGGGGACTACCATCCCTAAACCATGACACCCAGGCAGACCATCACTGCTTCACAGAGAACTTCTCTTTCAGCTCAGGGAATGGATGGACATCAAACTGAAGCAGCAAAACTCAGGGATGTGTAAAGGGAGTAGCACGCCATCTTGATTTCAAGCTGGACAGCTAAAAACAATAATGGGAATTTTGGATGTTGAATGTGTAATAGAATTGATGACATATGAAGGAATTGTAGACATTGTCTCAAATCTTACATTTATTAGACCAGACAAGCCGAAAGGACTAGGGATTTGGGAGATCCAAAACAGAGCCTTCTAATTGATTTCAAATGGAGAGAACATCTGGGGAATGTGAAGGCATCCAAAACTGGAAAAACAGATTTTGGAACTGGGACCTCTGTAATTCGAACAAGAAGTATGAGCAACTGAGGTAATAGATGAACCAGTAAACGAGTTAGAGTTTATCATACTTAGTAAAAGTAGAAAAGGTACATTCCAAATATGATTTTTGGAAGTTTCTTTTGAAGATGTGTGCTAGCTGAAACAAATGAAACAAATGAGCTTCTAAATGCAGGACGGCTTAAACTTTCTTTAATTTTGTTTTGTTAAAATGTGGGAAAAGTTTGTGACGACTGTGACTGAAATAAGGTGATTTTTCACATTTCAGTGATCTGAGCTGAGGGAATAGATGTATGTCAGGTTGTCTCTTTCAGATCAGTATGTTGGCTATCAGCATTTAAGATAACTTCCAGAGGTAGATAACCATGTGTTTTCACACACAAAAAAAAGGTAACACAGAAAAGAGGTTTTTCTTGGTATTTTTTGTGAAGCATGAGGACAGGGGTACAAACGAGTAGACAAGACACAAATCAAACTGAAAGCAGCAGAAAGTACATCTTTTTTTCACAGGGAGCTGCAAAGAAGCTTCAAGCAAGGAAATTGCCTATCTCTAAATCCTTCTCATGTTGGATTTGGTACGTTTATGTAAACATATTAAATACATGTAAATAAACAGAATTTTATCAAATACACCACCTACATCACCAATTTCCCCTCCTAGCTGGCCTTACATAGATATTTGGCTATCCACTCAAATCTAAAGGAGCCACAAAGCTGCCCACCTTCATGACAGGATTCAATGCAGTAAAAAGGACTAGTGATAACGGGTTTTCTAGCAGAGAACTTAAATACAAAGATCCAGGCTCAAGAGAATCTTCTTCCATGTTCCTTACGATCTTCTTATATGAGTTAATGGAAAGTTTGGTTCCCAAAAATATATCCAGATTTTAACACAATTTTTTTTCTCTAGTTGCAGTACCTAGAGAGCAACATATGTTAGAGTAGTAAAAACTCCCAGAAACATAAAAAGTGATCTAGGACTATGGAGTGAATATTCTTTACTGATAAGGAGAGACAGGTTTGTGAAGAGGAAGCAAAAGACTATGGTCAATAATCAGCCAGACTTCAAACTGAGTGTCTGAGAGGCAAATTAAACAAGTGGAGCGGCACCTGATGTGGCTTATTTTCTTTCCTGCTGGACTGCTCGGTTTGGTCTTTGTGTAAAAGTCTTGGATGATATCTACAGAGTCTGAAAAAGACATCCCTGATGTTTCACCTATTTATTCCTTTATTTTTCAGGTAGTCTATGGAGAGCAAGATCTGATCCACAACAGAGGATCCTTTGAGTTGTAGTGTTTACCATGCTATCTCAAGCCCTAACCACTTCATTCTTTGTAATTTGATTATTTGGTCACGCCCTGGAATGCAAAATATTACTCTGATGTATTTGTGTAAACCTAGGGCTCTTCAAATACTGTAAGTAGCTGAATGATGTATGTTAATGACATGCTTTCAGTAATTTTTATAATGCAAGATCTCAGCCCAGATTTAATGTTTAATATCCCTGGGATTCACATTGAAATTATTACACACATTATGTATTCCATTCCTTGGACTTAGAATTAATTTCAAAACAGAGCAAAAGTGCATCATATTTGTTTTCTTGAGGGAGTTTGCATCAGTAACAGTTTATTTATTCTGGAGTTTCTGAAGTTAGAAATACCTTTTCCCTTTGCTATCTTTGATCTATCCTGACGAATTGTGCAGAACATTTCATTTCTGTGTCCTGTCTTAGTTATGTCATTTTCTCATTCACTTGAAAAATATTTATCCTAGCAAAATTTACCTCCTCAAATAAAGGACTCAGGTTGTTACAAAACAGTTTCACAGAATCTTTGACATAAATCTGTCTGCCAAAAATAAACAGAAAAAACATAGCTGCTTCTCTAGGTCCCCTTTATGGAAGACTACATAGGAGAATTCATAATCTGCATGGCTTTGATCGATCACTCAGTCTTTGCATTGGTGATGTTTCTAATACAGGGGCTTAGCCTCTGGAATGGCTCCAAACAGAATGGAACAAAGCAGCTAAACGTGTGTTAGGTTGTGATCTGAGTACTCTCAGGCAATAAATCTTTAATTTACAAGATTGGCAAGTGTCTCAAAATTAGAATTAAAGGAACATTTAGCATTAGTGATGTTCTCCGTGTTGTGAGGAATTGCTTTCCTAGACAATTTTTGAAAGACCGGGTCTTACTTCCAAGCATACTTCTAAGATACTCACTAAATCCACTAAGCCACCCTTTTGTTTCCCTCTTTCTCAAAAATCAAGCCCAAAAGGCAGCAGAAAGATGTAAAAGAGGAAAGGAAGCTGAAACTCACATTTATTATAGTTCCATCTGATGGGATGATTTGTTCTAGCTTCTATCCACCCTGTTGTCCCTGAGCAGGCCTTTTAGCTTGAACAGTGCAGAGAGAAACCCCAGTGTGAACTAGTCTGCTTAGGAAAGGGAAGTTTTCCTTCAGCCATGAGGACAGCAGGGTGGTGATACTATTTGGGTGTGTAGGGGCAGAACAATGTCCCACGGTGGCTGAAGGAGGATTTCAGGATTACCTACACAGGTAGGCTCAAGTCTCAGGTATGAACCATTACTTGGCCACACAGTCCTGCTAGGGTAGAGACACAGAGGGTATCCCACCTGATTTCTCCTTCAGGCATGCTGAGCCCAAAGCTATCTGGTTCCCTGTTTCCCCCTTCTGCATGACGTATCCCATGAGCAGGTGTGCATTGCACAGTTGGGATGCTGAAACGGTCCCACCTACTTCACAAAAAGCGCCAACAGGCTCCCCAAAATACCTTATCCTCCCCACCTCTGATGAATTCTCCAGTAGGTAGTCCCTTAAGAACTCCAGCATCATACCAGGCAGAGCAAGCAGGGGAAATAATGCCTCATCTCATGTAATGATTCAGTGAAGTTTTCATATTTAGAGCAGGAATTGAAACATCCCAACTGAGTGCCCTAATCCCCCTGCCTTTCCTCCATACTTGCTCTCCCTGGCTACTTAATTCTCTCTTACAAAATAGAGCTGCTTCACTGGAGACAAACTGGGAACAATCCCCCCCAGTCCCTGGCCTGTTAGTTATGGTGTTCCCCCGTGAGATGTAAGCTTGAAGCTTTTTCCAGTAGAGAAGTGAACTAAGGTCTCCTACAGCCCGACTGAAAGATACAGCCACTGAAATACTTCTCCTCACCATGAAATGAAGCACATCTCCAAAGGACTGTGTTCTTGCCAATGTGCCTTCCATATGCAATTACCTTCTCCGCCCTGCTCTGCTTTGGGATGGGGAAGAAGTGGGAATTTGGCCCTGAATGAATGATTATTAGCTTCTTTCTCAGCCAGGGAAAGGACAGGGACACACAATAAGAATATTAATTTTAATGAGAAACTCAGACTGGCAAGAAAAGTTTATTGGCAGAAGTGAAATTAGTTTTTCTACATAAACAGTTAGTAGTGTCAAGGGACCAGTCATTCATTGCCCAGAAGGAAAAAAACAAAACAAAACACAAGAGTCTTTAAGGGTCCTTACTCTCAAGAATGCTCTTCACTGTTTAATGGAGAGAGGATTTGCTTTGTACTTCAGCAAAAATCAAGTAGGAAAAGTATCATCCTTTTCCAGCATTTTGAAGCAGTAAATATCCAAATGGAAACAAGTACTTCAGAATTCTCTCTTGACCCTTCCCCTTCTTCCACACAGACACATGCTCACATTCTCTACATATTTATTTTTTAAAGCCATTTCCTAAATCAGAAGTTGTTTTAACTGTAAAATTTTTCATGTTTACAATCCCATCCAGACCCATTTCTGTTTTGGTCCATGCTTACAGGGCTCACCTTTCTTTGTCTTGCTGTTCCTCTTTCCCCTTCCCTCTTGCCACCCTGATCTGGGAAAACAAACTGTTAAGGGTGGACTGCCCTTTTTTCCCATTTCCCACTTCCCTGAGGTAGCAGGAGGAGGTGAGGGGCAAAGTCCCCCATTAGGTGAAAGATCATCTTTTTCCTGAGAGTCCAGAACCAAAGGCCATTTCTTGCCACTTCTAACTCGTGTTAGGATAACCTCTGTACTGCAAGGGCAAAAGCCAGCTGAGGGGCCTACTTTGTGGTTTTCCACTCTGCCTATTTGCTGGTAGGATGGGATTTAACCCACGGAGTAAGAAACCATGGAAGAATTACAGATTATACACCTTCCCAGAAGGAAGGTTTTATCTTGCTCCCACCTGATATTGTAAAGAAAAATAACAATTCATGTTGGAGAACAGGAATGAAGCCAGCACGTCGTAAAGGATGTTAATCAGTGGAAGCGATCTTATTTTACACTTGAGAGTAGAGCCAAAAAGGAAATACTCACTGAGGCTCACTTCTTCACAGAAACCGGACACGCCGGTTCCCCCATTAGGGGTCTTTGGGGGGAGGAAGGAGGGGTTTGGGGTTTTTTGTTTGTTTGTTCGTTTGATTAAAAACCCCAGCACAGTAAGAGGTAAATAGGTGCAGATGTTTTAATATTTGCACCTCTGCACTGTCTGGCCATGACTGTACAGAAAGAAGACCAGTTCCCCTGCATGCATCAGCCAGATACAGCCCCCATGTCTCCTCTTCCACCCTTCAAGGCAATCTGATCCTCTTACCTGTAAGACTTCTGCAGGTTATCTTTTAGAAATGCTGTGGTATCTCACTGTACCTGGGATGAACTAACCCAGGCTATGAACACCCATAGGACAGATTCCAAATTTCTAATTTAGAAGTGCATGTTCAGAGTGACGGTGGAGGCACATTCGACCTTGGTGACTTCTTGTGTTACTTGTCCAGGAGTTGGCACAGGGTAAAATTTCTTGCATTTTAATGGTGAATAGCCCCATGGTTCTGTTCCTTTTGCTTTATAATAGCCTGCCCATGCAGCCAGCCTTTGCTTTCTGCTCAGCTAGCATGAGTCTTTTTCACAACTGACTCTCAGTATTGACTTTCAAGCAAGTTTTGACTCTAAAAGAAACATTGGAGGCATTGAAACAGTCACTGTCACCTTGCCCATGGTTACTTTGCCTGTACCAGAGGCCAGCAAAGCCAGGATGGTGAGGAAATACAGGATGAAGCTACTACTGGCAAGAGGTAAAAAAAAAAAAAAAAAAAAAAAAAAAAAGGCAAAATATCCCCTTCTAGATCCCATAGCTGTTGCCTGACTTTTCTGGGCTCCAAGAAGTAGCAAGGTCAATAAGCTCCTCCCCTGAGCATTTTCCCCTTCCTCCATCACAACTCCTTGCTCTGGTTTCTCCCTTCAGGGCAAAAGCATCCAGACAGGCATATCTGAGAGCCTTGGCTCTGCCTCTGCGGTGCCAACATGCCTGAAGAGAGACTCGTTTACACCAAGAAAAAAAATGACTGTGCTTCTATTGACTGGTCAGAACATAGTTTGTCAAAGAAAGATGATAGCTTATGTATAGACATACACTGCGGGGTTTTTTGTGAAGATAAAATCCTACTTATGTCCAGCTGCCATGTCCTGGTAATTCTGAACACACTCAGTTTACATATAAGTTTGTTCATCCTTTTTCTCATTTTGAAAGCAGGATAAAAATCTATCTCAGAATATATTCTGCTACAATTAAACAAATACAGTGAAGATTCAGAGCCATCTGTATTTCATACCATACTTCATAATGTCTCAATATCACAAACTCCAAGGAGTAACACTATACATTAATGGGAACATGTGTCGTATCTACTTGCTCTTTATGACTTACAGGCTACCTATATTATCCCCATGTCTCCAAATCTCTGAAAACAAGTGTAAATAGTAATTCTTATTAACTGCAGAGACACCTGCACTGATATGGACAAATCTGGTCAACAGCAGGTTCCCCTGCTGTTTTACTAAGCCTGCAACATGCTCCTGTCTCTGGCAGATGCTCCTGTTTTGTATTACTTCTAAGCAGATATCAACTTTATGCACTTTTTGAAATTCCTTTCAGGAACCAGTGTCCTTCTGGCTACCAAGTGCCTTTTGCTGGAACAAAGCAATGAAGAGATCAGGGAGGTGCCAGGAGACTGAATTTTGGTCCTGAAAATTATTGGCAGCTTTTGTAATCTTCCCGTATCCCTTCTGCCAGGGATTAGCAGCAGCAAGAAAGATAGGTTTACTGGGGAAGTCTTGTAAAACAAACAAACGTTACCAGTCTAAGCACCCACCCATTAAATACCAGTCAAATTACCAGTTTAAGCACCTAGGATTGCTAAATACCTTTCTTGCGCACACTAATAGGTAATGCTTCTCTTCTTGAAAGCTCTGAGTATTTGTATGAAGCAAGAACAGCATCAGGGAAAAAAGTAGCATAGCATAGCATAGCATCAACCTGGGAAAATGTAGCAATAAAAAAACCCAAACAAATGATAAGTGGAACACTTTCCACAGTGGGTTTTGATTGTTTTTGCAGTTTGTGGAAACACTGGGCTGAAGGGATTCCTTGGATCTTTTAGTGCAAAGTTGGGTGATGATAGGTAACAACTTAATGTAAGTCTCTCTTTAAAATGAGGAAGCAACATCTTAACACCGTCCAGGGTCCTGTCCCCCCCCTTTTTTTTTTCTACCAAACATCTGTTCCAAACCATATTGCTGTTTGTTTGCCTCATGCAAGCTCTGAAGGGAGATATGTCCCTTGCAGGGACAGGGTGCTGCAGCATTGGAGGCAGCTTGGGCTCGCACAAGGCACTGCTCCTTCTGATTCAGCTCCATGCCCCCACAGCTGTCCTGAGACCCCATCCATTTTCAGCTCTTAAAACAGGACCGACATGAAGGGCTAGAATCTTATAAGGGCAAGTCCTGGAAAATTTACTGCCTTCCAATGCAGTGGGCCATTTTCCTTCTTGCTACATTCCTTGGAGGAAGAGGCAACTGGGTTTGTGAGGTCTTTTTGAATCTTCTGGTCCCAGGGATGCTGAAGGGGACAGTTAAGAGCTCCACGCCACATACTGAGCTACCTGAGTAGCTTCACCCATGCAGGCACAGTTCTGCCTTTGTGGACCAGCTGGGGTCCGTGGGGCCTTAGGCACCTACTCCCACAGAAGGGTGTTTCTGCCTCAAAACCATTGTGATTAAATTACAGCATGGTATTTCCAAGTAAATGCAGCCAATTAAGGAACTGGAAGAGTAGCTTGTGAAGCTCTGTAGAGCTTTCCTTTGTTCTGGAGCAAGAATAGATCCAATATAGATACGTAAACTAGCTACTTCTATGTCTTAAATAGAAATACAGATGTCTGATGTACTCAAGCAAAGCCTACAAGTGACATGCCAGGATGGCAAATTAGGAGCACACAGAAAAATGAATACAAGCAGCAAAATTAAAAGGCAGCATTGTTAGAATTGTTAATTGTATGGTAACTGGAAGTCAAAGCAAGGCCTATTTAAAAATCCAGGTTTTCTACTAGGAGTTCACAGACCAACAGCACGTCAACAAAAATTAGAAAAGGAGTCCAGATTTTAATTGTAAATGGTATACTAATCAGCAGCAGCTCAGTTTCCCAAGTGTCGGTCAGAGATGGTTGCTTGACATTTTACATTTTACTCTTTGCTTTAACAAAAGCTCACCAATGGCCTGTACTGGAGAAAGTTCTTAATAACTGGTATCTAGCACATATTTAATTACACAGCAGAAGTATCCATTTGGATAACTGTCACGTAAAAGTGCCTACATAAACTCACATATAAACTCACATATAAGTGCCTACATCCTAATTATGTAATTAGGGGTACAAATACATACAAAATGTCTGCAGCAAACAGTTGCACAGTGGCAGAGGAGTTAGCACTGCATGTAAGTATTGCTACTCATCTTTCCTGCACCCCAACCTTACTGTAACACAGGTCAAAATACTGTCTTTGTCATGTTTCTTGGGAAACATTGCAGAGTCAAACATCAGGGTTAATATGTGCAATTCTCTGAGAGGCAGCTATTAAGAGTTCCCTGATTACTTTCTTGTCTGCACAGGGAATGTACAGCACCTTATTCTGGGGTCACACATAGGGGTTTTCACTCATTCCTTAGAATGACATTTGGGGCACATCAAGAACATCTCACCGGAGACTTAGACCAAAGTATCTAGTTCACTCTCAATGGGAGTATACTCATTTTTAGCTGAGAAATTCAGCTCAGAGAAGTTTCAACCAGATGAAGATTATCTACGAATTGAGGTAATTTCAAAATGCAAACTCCCCACTGGAGCTGAGATTTGTCTCATCACACCACAGCTAAGTGCACAAGTAACTCTACCTCCTGGGACAGGTAGGATGGCATCAGGTATTTCTTTTTTGCGTGCAGGGATGATAGAAACATAATTTACTGAAACCTTTTCCTTTTTAAGTAATTTTCTGCTATTTCGTTCATTAGCAATGGGAGAAAAACTGGCCATTGCTGAACACAGGTATGCAATTAATACAATAATTTCTTCTTCATTGCTGGTCCCCAAGACTCCAGCTCTCCTCAGCAGCTGAGGATTAGTACAACAGCCTCAGTCGCTATGACTGACTCAAAAAATTTGTGTGTTCATTAAGCTTGGTCATGTAGGGCGACCATCCTCCCAGGCACTCTGGTGACCGTCAGGTTGCATTTTACAAGCAATACGGATAATAATGACTCTTACAGTGCAAAGTTTCACAGGAACATACAGCTCCCAAAGGCTCAAACTCTGAGTGATGTATTTCTGCTAAGGATTTTGCCACAAAATATTTAAATAGCTACAGAGCTTTTTCTAAAATGACCTTACAGGTTATCTCTTTTGTAGCTGGGTTAAGCACTTGGGAAGGGTATATCAGGAATCTTTCATTCGTTTCAGTTCTGACTGACTGTGTAAAGCCATCTGGCTAGATATGTACCGTTATCCTATACCCATCACCATGGTATCTAAGTGCCCTCTTCATGTCCCTGTTTATATTCATTATTCACAAACCTTTGTGCAAACAGGATTTTGTTCCCTGTGAAGGTTTGGAGAAGGACTGCTCTTCATACAAATGGCCACATTCATATGTTAACATGGGTGTCTGTGCACAACAAAATATTCATTATAAGGCCTATCTGTTATGTATCATTCATTCTTCTATGCTTCCTGTACCCAGTCAAGAGATTTCAGTGACTGCTTGCTCGCTCAGCGCCGAAACCAGACAGTAGAAGGGAATAAAGACCATCCCCCCAAATCACAAATACCTTCTTATAATGATACCTAACACAGGTAAGACCTGGTCTCTCATAGTAGTTTCCGCCATCCCAGTGCTGCCTCAGCAGAAATCTGTATTGCCTCACCAACAAGAAGAAAACAGAGGAAAAAGTCATGTTCCTCAAGCAACTGGTTCAAAATACCTGAGGAAATCAATTGGCACCATTTTTCTTCTAAAGAGGCCTTTTTGTGTGCCAGAAACACATCTAGTTTGCCATCCCATGTCCACCTTTATCCAGGGATACAAAAAGAAGTGGATATACCTTCTAAGAATGAGGTGCCATTTTCATAATGGAAAGACTGAAGCCAAAATTTCAACAGAGCTCCAAAATGTAAGATTTCAGCTGCATAATGCAGACTACCCTGACTCTCCGAAATCAAATTATTGGGATCTGCTCTGCCATCAGAACATTTGTACATAAAGCATCTATATAGGAATGCAAATATTGCCTTTGATCTCTACTTTTTTTTGGTCTTCCATTTTGAAATCTTGTCCAAAGTATAATCCTATAAAGGCAGGTTAATCCTGAAATAAACACCAAGGAATGCAAGAGTGTCAATGCAAAAGTAGCAATAAAGAACATTTAAGTATCTCACATAAATGGTTAAGATAAGTCTGATGACATCCCCTTCAGCAGCAATGCGCCTCAGTCCCTGCCTTTGCAAACAATTAGTTGCAATGAAACTTTGCAGGAACATTTGTCAGGAGTGCAGTAGGAGCCTGAGTCACACAGGGAACATGATGAATATAAATACAGGACAAAACTGTTTATCCCTACGAGTAGCCTGCATAAAATCAGATCAGAGAGCAGGAAAAAGTAAATGCGGTAAGAGACAGCTGAAAATTGGTTTGGACACCTTTCTTTATAGTATATAAACTTAATGCCACCTGTTTGTTTAGTAGCAAGCAGAACCCATGAATTAGTTTGAAAGGTGACTTTCAAAAATATTTAGCAGGAGGAGATGTCGTGGAGTGAAAGCTTAAATCTTCCAGAGTTATTATCTTGGCTGTGCAAGAATGTTGTGTGGCCTCCACAATCTTCCAGAGTGGCAAATGTTTCCCAGGATGCTCTGGGAGAGCTGACACACTGAACTAATCTTTAATTTATTGATGTACTACTTCACTGAGAGATGTACTATATCAATAAATGGCTTTAGTTAAGAAGCTAAGGTCTAAGAAGCAGGGGTAGGAGCTTGCAAAAGTACATCAAAGCTTACAGAAAATAAAATCAAGAGCTCGTGGGAGAAAATTGATGTCTGGGAAGGACAGAAAGAACAAACAAACATCACAAACTTTTAAGTAGGAGTTTTGTAGAAGGTATTGTTGTTGGCCATCTTAAACATTACCATACTTTGTTAGTTTCCACATCCTTCTCAGTTGCCCAGCATCCTATAAACAGATTATTACAGAATAAATAGCAGCAGTCACCAGTAACAAAAAACAATTGCCCTAGGATGAAATAGGAAATCACTATCTTAACACTATATGTGGCCTGTTAACTGACAGCTTTTTTGAGATGATAAACCCCAAATCACTTAACCTACTACTGCAGTAGGCAGTGCTTGAATCTTGTTTGGCTTGATGGTAAGCTCAGAAGACAGAACAAGAAGTAAAAGCAAGTCTGAGTTCATCCAACAAAAGAAATCCTATTTATGGCCTTTTTTTCATTTTAACTCATATCTTTGTTTTTCTAAAACCAGTGGAAAGATAGGGAAAACTGGAATATCCAGCTGCAGGAGTGGAGTACCCACCTGCAGCTGGTATCTCTGTATATATCTGCTGTTTTCTTGTCTTCTGCAGACAGGAGTGTTGATGTTTTCCCCACGGTCAGCCTATGCAGAAGGTGCCCCATTCCCAATCCCACCCCACTGGTTGGTGTTAGCTGGCTCTGCAGAGCTCACAGAGCCAGCTCACTGTGCCCACTCACACCCTTCTCTCCATTACCCCTAAGGACGTGCAGGTGGCACTGGACAGCAGGAGGACCCAGGTCCCTCGCATAACTCACTGCAGGTGTGAAACAAATGTGAATCAAACAGAAACTGCAGGTTTGAATCAAATGTGAATCAAACAGAAAGACACTTCTGCTGTATGGGCCTCTGGTATGTATTTAGCAGGGCCTATTGTGGTAGAATGAGGGGTAATGGTTTTAAAACTAAAAGAGGGTCAACTTAGATTAGATATAAGGAGTAAGCTCTTTTACAACCAGGGTGGCAAAACACTGGAACAGATTGCCCAGAGAGGTAGTAGATGCCCCATCCTTGGAAAAATTCAGTATCAGGTTGGATGGGGCTTTGAGCATCCTGATCTAGGTCAAGACGTCCTGCTCACTGGAGGGGTGTGGGACTAGGTGATCTTCAGAGATCCCTTCCAAAACTATTCCATGATTCTATGTTCTGCGGTGCAGAGGAAAGGATGCTTCTCATCTAAAGGTTTTTTATAAGATAGTTCCTTAAAGCAACATCTATAGGTGAGATGCTGCTGTTATCAGCTTTGCATGGAAAGCTGCTGGAGATAAAGGGTGAAGCTGTTGAAATTCAAGAGATAGGGCAGGATGTTGAGGCAGGTATTGCTCCTAGGTAACACTATCTAGAAATGTGGAAGTATTCTCCCCCCATGGGAAAATGGCACTTCTACAATCTTGACACATACCTGCAAAAACCAACTTTTTTGTCATATTTCCCTGGTAGAATTGGAGAATTTTCTCAAAGCACAGGGTTTTCTGTCACCCCATGCCCCCACCAGTATTTCCCTGCATCACCCTGAAATTCTGAGGACCCCTGGACGGGACGGGGAATCTGTGATGCCAAATGCACAGAGCTGAAAACAGGTAAAAAAGAGCCTGATCCTGTGGCCTTGTGCCAGGCATGTCCTTGTTTTCCATGACCCTTGGTTCAGTGTGTGGATGCACTGAGGTGGTCCCTGGACAACCAACAAGTCTGATCAGTGATGAAATTTTGGTTTCAGAAAACAAACAAACAAACAAACAAAAAAACCCGAAAACCATGCAAAAACCAACCAACCAACCAACCAACCAACCAGCCAAAAACCACCCATGGAAACAGTGGTGTCTATTCTGCTATTGCTGCTTCCCTACTTCAGTGTTGTCTTAGAAGTTTTTCCAGTTTCCTGTTCTTCCCTTGAGCTCTTCCTCTGACATGATGATCCTTTCCCTGCAGCCTGTGCCATCTGGAGGATGTTTGGTGGTCTCTTCTGGCCTCCCTGCAGTTCTAGCTCTCTCCCTTCAACTCCTTTTTTGCCTTCAGAACGGCTAAGACAAGTATCGGCTAAGGAAGCGAGATGTATCTCTGCTAACAGCTGCTCCTTAAAAACTTGCAAAATCAGTAAGCGCTGGGAAGATTGTTCATCGCGGGGTTACAGCTCCAGAGCACACTCTGGTCCCAGCCCTTTCCTCTCTGATGGGTTCTTGAACTCGACAGGAGCTGTTGAACAATCCTTTACTACATTCATTTTCTATGCCAGACACATCTTCGCAGATGCAAATCACTTATGCCCCAACGCACTGTTTTACATTCAGGAACGCCACGGCACTCATTTATTGCAGATTTTACTTGTGCAAAGCCTGTATTCATGTTGCAAACTCACTTAACATAGAGCTCTTAATGTCTCAGGCATCCCCTAGCATTTTAGGGCAGGACATCCAGGTCAGCCCTGGGGACGTTCAGTCAAGTAAGAGGGTGCCTGGCTACAGAGGTCTTTGCTGTCCCAAACTCTCAGACACTTTGCAGTATTGCTGCTCTAGCTTTTGGGTTAAATCAGTCCAATGGTTATGAATTTCTACAATGTCTTTGCAGTTCCAACGCTTCCTTTTGGATTTCATACTCGGACAAAGCTGCCAGTGAAAACAATGAGCAGTTTTCCTGAGTAATGAGCATAAAATTGGAGCCGAGGTCAGTAAAAATTATTGCAGGAGGAAAGCTGTGATAGCTGAAATTATGCAGCATTCCTGTAAGCTCCCTATCTTAAAACTCTCATTCTATAGGTCTTTTTATGAACCCTCCTAGCTTACAATTTTCTCTATAAAACAACCATGGATTTAATTTGGCTTTTAAAGAACAGAAGGAGAGAAAACACCCCGTACCTGATCTGCATCTGAAAGGTAAAGAGGGAATTTTACATAAAACAGAGCAAGTCAGAACTTTTTTACTTCAGTCTTTATTGGGCTCTGATTTTACGTCAGAGAGCATTTCAGAGAATCTCACATTCTGCTGGTTTTGTTTCCAATTATATGTTTTTAATCCTCAACTTCGCCAGTAGTCAATTCTTCTGTCCCTTGCTACCCACCTCTGCCTTACTGTCAGTATTTCTGGCTGACTCTATTCACAGCCCTCCCTTGCTAACCTCTGAGATTTCTCCCTACAGCCACAAAAGCAAAAGCTTTAATATAACCTGGAAGCCAAGAAAAGTCAGTTGCGAGAGACTGAATGGAAGAGAGAAAAAAACACTGAATGTGTGTAGTGAGCATGTACATTAATATGCATTTGTAGTGGGAGCTAGAAATGGAGTAAAAACTGACCTGAAAACAGGAGGGAAAATGTGGGGTTTTTTAATCTATGTATTGATTTTTATGATGTGTTAGTAAGGTGGGCTGGGCAAAAAGTTCTTAATTTTTTGTTCTAAAGGGTAAACCATGTCTGTCTTGACTTTTCAGGATTGTTTGCAACTGACTGCAGAGCCAGTATTACTGTCAAAAGCTTAACTAAAGAAACTAAACCTGAAAAAAAAGAAGATAACATACTTCAAGTCAGAGGATTTAAATCTATTAATTATTGTTTCATAGTATCTCTTTAGCATACCCAAAGTCAGTTAGGGGGCAAGATCTCTATTATTCAGCATCTAAACTAAAGGTTGATAAATCTAATTGTTCTGAGGTGTTCTCATTTAGTCAGCCAAGGTGATCTCCAGCAAAAACAAGGAAGACATTTATTCTTGCCCTTATGAATCGAGTGGAATGAAAGAAAAGTGTGAAAACCAAGCTATTCATGTTTATTATTTCATTATGCCTATATTTTACGCAGCCCTTTTCCCCCCTTATTTCATGGCACATTCCAGGATGCCACTTGCATGACTTTTAAGAGAGGGCACATAAAAATCAGTCAGGCTACTTTTCGCAAGCAGCCTTGAGGCAAATAACACACTCTTCCTCTCATTTTAATAGTATTAAAATTAGAATAGCTATTAATAATAACTATTTGGAACACCTCTCCAGCAGAAGCACACAGTGTAAAAAAAAAAGGGGATGCCGTGCTTACTTCCAGGATTCATGAAAGAACTCTGCTGAAAGTTGGTACACTTTTGACTTTATGAGCCTTTTTAAAAAGTGCACTCTTTATCAGTGATAACATTTTCCCAGAAGCTGGATGACAAGCTGAATAGGCAGCAGATTTATGTACAGCTATTCTAGCTGTGTAATAGGTGTCCATGCTTGAAAGGTGTATATTAAATAGGGTAGGGATCCAAATGACATACAAAAAGAGTCTGTATCAAAGAAGGTGGCACATGCTTTCCCACCAGCTCACTGCTTTCAGCCCTGCTTCAGAAGGAAACAAAAGTTTCTACAACCAGGACGTTTGTCAGTCAGTCCTCCCCCAGTAATTCTCCAACCCATTAGTGACTTTCAGACAAATTTGAAAAGAGCAATAGAAGTCTCAAAAATATTAAGTTTCTAAAAGTTTCATAAAAATGAACAGCTGGATAGAGAAGAAAAACCCTGATTAGTGCTGGCAGAGGGTAAGAGAGGCGGCCTGTCTGTGCTAGCTCTGCAGCTGCTCCCCAGCCTCTTGCCCAGCCAGCCCCAGCTCTGGGGGTCCAGAGCCCCCTGGTCTGCTCCCTGGCCAGTGGGCAGCAAGACAGGGCAGCAAGCAGAGAGAGCCGCCAAGCAGTAGGAAGGCAGGTTTGGCTCTACGGGCTGTCTGTGGGGCTACTTTTTTCTCTCCCCAATTCAACTGCTCATAAATTTGCTGTTTCTGAAACCATGAGGTTTGCTTGCTCTTCTTCCCTGAAATAGGAGAGGGGATATGAAGGCCAGTCCACTCCCTTTGGAAACACCTGTGTGAAAGTTTCTGTTTTCTTCCAGGCTTGTTCGGCTCAATTCATTCATTGAACCTCAGCCATGAAACAGGTAGGTAGGAGAATTCTATTAAAGAGTTTATTAATGATATATAAGAATATTTTCTTATGAAGGTAGATTAATCTTGCTTCCTTCCGGGAGAAGCACAGTTCTGAAAAATGCTGAGAACACTTAGATATCTTCATTAAAAAATGTGAAGGTAAGTAGGTAAGTTCCTCTCCGTAGTGAGTTTTCTTAAGAATTGAAAGGGCATTGAAACTGTTTTTCAGAAGACAGTTATTCAATACGTCTTATGGTAATGGTTTGCTGTTCCAGAGGAAGCCTTTGGAGAAAAGAATGGAGGCAAAAAGACCAACAGCAGAGGCACCAGCAGCAACAGGCTCCTTGTGTCTAACTGACAGCTTTGGCAAAGCAGAAGACCAACTGGGGTTAGATGTCATCAGCTATTTTAGGGGATTTGTGTGTTTTTATTTATTTCATTTTTGCATTTCAAAGGGGGAGAATCGCGCTGCTGCTCTACTGATGGCAGTATGCACTTTTTAAAAAGCCTTGGCAAATTTTAATACCCACAACCCAAGCTAACAATTAATAGGAGCCACATGCATAAATTCTTATCCTCATTCCCCATTCAGATTCCTTCCTTCCCACAAGAAATGTGATTGCTGAGAGGTAAGTACTTTCTTTCCAGGGAATAGAAAAGAAATCACCTGACCTGCCGGTTGACTGGCACTGCCTGACCTCTCATTGACCTCGCTGCAATTGCATACCCACAGCTTAGACAAACAAAGCCACCTTTCAAAATAGGCCACTTTAACACTGTGCATATGGAAGGCTATGGGGAAGGGAAGTACTACCTCTTCAGTTTTAACATTTTTAATAACTCGACAAAACACACAGAGAGGAGAGACAAAAATCTGGGAATGCCATGGGCTGTTTTCTCTCCATTGCCAACATCCTTTCTCTTGCTCTTCCGTGAGTCTCTCATCCACCTATTTCAAAAGTAAGAATAAACACAAGGAAATTGGAGAATTCTTTAGCTGTTGTCTATTTGATCACTTTCAGAAAGTACAGAGAAAACTCTTAAGGTAAGTCATTAACATTTTTCATAATGAAGTTTGAAAAATCAGATGCCTTTAGGAAATGTCTGGGCAGGTGGGTCACACAGATCAAGCTCTTCAGACAGCAAAAGACAAATTCCTTTGGATCTCCTTTGTTCACCTGAGCTCTGTCAGGATTAATCTAGCTCTCTGGATCTTGATGCTTCTTTTCCTCTCTTCCATTAGTAATAGATCGGCACTCTCCAGTTGTCTATATTTTGACACTGTTTCTGGAGAAGGCAATACGAAACAATATGGTCCCGTGGTACCTCTGATGGGTTCCCCCACCTTCTCCATTCACAGAACCATGGGCCCTCTTCCAAGCAGCCAGGGACCAAGTGAGACAAATGCACGGGGTGTATGGAAGCCCAGGCAATAGTTTCTATAGCAACAGCAACTACATTTAAGCATTTTCAAATTTCTTTCTCCTCATCAGGCATTACCGCTTCAAATATTGTAGGGACTCTGATCAGGCAAATGCTATTTCCTTTCCAGTGATCTCTGCCCTGCTCTCACCAAAACAAGTTTTGTGTTGAGGGGAATTCTGCTTGGGACATTCAAAAGAAGATGTGGCAAAACAGCAATAAATAAGCAGTTGAGGAAAATGTTCACTGGCCAGGAGAGGAGTGGGCTAGGTTGACCAGTAGATTTAGGCCACTTTTAGGGTCTCTGGTCCACCTATATTTTGCTTTTTAAAAACTCATGTTACACGCAAATGCTTTCTCCTGTAGCCTAAGTCTTTGAAGAGGAGGGAGTTTGTGTAAATTAATGTCTTATATTTCATTGCCACTGTTCCTTATTTAAATGTTGCCTTATTCTGTCTGCTTAGTGGCTATGCTGTGCAACCGACTAATAATACAAAAATGGGTATTTTATGTGGTATCTTCCTCCTTCAAAATCTTGCAGATGTTTGGGTCCCAGTGATATTTCTTAGAGGATGGAGTTTGCAACTGCTATAATTAAGCAATACAGTACCATTAAGTCACTTGAGAGGAAATTAGGAACTAAACTAGCGCTGTGTGCCGAGGAAGCCAAAATTGTGAGCTGAGATCTTTATTCAGTGCATGAAAGTCTGCCTTTTTTCTAGTTTACTTTAAAAGAGGTGTTATTCCTATTATACACCGTCAGAAGATGTAAAAAGCGAATTAAATCTGTATTCAATGTTTATTTTACATGTAAACTGGGATTTCAAATTGTGGGAAAAATATGTTTTTGTCACCAGTGTTTTCTGTTTTGGTAGTACTGTATTATTTTTTAATGAGAAGGAGAAATGTGCCGATTTGGAGGCTTTCCAGGGGTTTGGCAGTATTCCACTGTGTCAGCACTGAGTAAAAAAGATGTTATTCCTTCTTGTTACAGTAAGAACTGCGTAAAGGTAATGTCACTTCCCTGAGCCATCCTGGCAGAGTTCCACCTACGGAGAGGCGGTGAGACCAAAACAACTGCAGTGTGAGACAGGGAAATGCTATGTGGTGGGATAACCTGTAACCTGTCTGGACAGTGCTTATACAGATCAGCTTCTGCTGCAAATAGTCTAGTGGAGTCAGGAGTGTTGTATGTAATGGGGGAGACGACTGTCTCCCAGACAACACTGAAGGGTTAGAGCATGGATAATCCATTATCACAAGAGCCTTACATCAGAGATCCTGCTGGCTCGTACGGAGATTTACAAAGCAAAGGAAATCTCTTCTGATTGCTTTTTAAGATGTTAAGGTGCTCAAGGTCGCCCATCTTCAGACAGCTTGGTTTGGGCACTCACCTCTGCTTCCTACTAGCAGATCTGCATCTCTGCCAGATCACCACCTCCTTGGTTATCTGCTACGTGCATCCCCACAAGGACTATTGTTTTGTATTTGACAGGCAACTTCTCAACTGGATTCTTGACTTCGAAGCTCTTACTGTCCCCCAAAGGACCACAGCATTTGCCTGTATCAAAGTCTTTGTAGACCCTGAACTTGTCAAAAAGTATTGTCCTTTCTCTTCCGTTTTCAGTTGATGTGCTTTTACTCAGCTGCATACAGAAAGACCAGCAAGATATTGATGTACATTTTCACTTTAGTTCTTGGACTGATACTTCTGCCCCTAAATTGCCACTTGAACAAATTGCTCTTCTCACTGTTCTTGACATACGTCTCCCCTGATCTTGTACTAGTCTAGAGTTTGACAGCGTTCATAGATACTGTTATCTATTCCTCCTTCGTTTTCCAGGCCCACAGACACTCTTCATTCCTCTCTACTTACCTACCTCTCCTGAATCAGATTAAAGTAAAGGGAAGCTCTTTGTTTGCATATAAGCAAATAAATAATTCCACCGTAGCCTAAGTGATACCAAAGTCTTGTTGCTCTCTCAGAAGGCCACTCTTGTGAATGTGTCCAAAAAAGCCATCGAGGTGCCACTTCCCTGTCATACCAAGATAAAAACATCCTGAGGTCAGATTTCAAGCTTGGCCACTCTGGAGTGAGCGATTAACTTCATTGCAGCAGCAATATCCAGTGATCACAAACACTACCCTGTTGTGTACACTGTTGTACAAAAACAGAAAAAGTAAAGTAAGAGGGAGTCCTCTTCTGCAGTGCCTGACAAAGAAGTTTTATACAGTGGTTGAACCCACAAACAGGGTAAAGGCAGAATATGCTCTGATTTTCCTCAGTGTGAGGCAGCACTGTCATACTGATGTGCTACAGTGGCATAATACTCAATCATATTAATTATCCCACTTCTGTGGTTAGAAAAGTAAGGAGAGGCTTCAGAAGGAGAGGGGAAGGAAATGAACCCATATCCAAAAGATATTCCTGTGGGGTCCCTCTGCAGTCCTCCAGGTGCACATCTTATTCTAAAAAACGCTGCCCCTGCTCAAGGGTGCACAAGCCCTCCCTGGGGTCTCTAGAGGAGCCAGGAAATGAGCTCAGTTCAGACCCATGGCTCTTCACTAGCTTTACTGAAAGACAGATCTCACCATGTGTGCAATGAGAGCAAGTCTGTGGCAGTGCTGGGAATGGGTCTTTTCCCAGCCCTTGTCTCCTAGGAGGACATGTTCATTTCTCCAGAAGGAAATAAGTCTTTGAGGGTTATATACAAGGTATGGCAGGATACAAAATACCCTGTTACTTGGTGTATTCAAATTTATCATGCCAGCTTTTGGAATGCCAGACATTGCTCAAAGAGTTTTGAAAGGTGAAAATCGGCTTTGTCTCATACCAAGTCTCTATATAACAGGAAAAAAAAAAAAACTAAACCTGTTTGTCAGCTGCCTCCTTGATTATTTTCAGTAAGAATACACAGGGCTGTTTTTATTTTCACTTGGCAATTTCTATGTGTTGCTATGACTTCACTAATCTCCAGTCCATAAATCATTTGAGTAAACAACACACCAACAAGCTCAAATCCGGAGGAAATTTCTGCAAGGCAAGACTTTATTCATCTTTCTGTTTTAAAGGGAGAACTCGAGAGATTCTGCCTACATGGGATGTCATCATGAGAAAAAAAACTCCTGACATTCCTGAGGTTTAGCTTTAAAGCATATCATTAAATGCAGGTATTAAAGTGAATAGAGAATAGCACAGTATGGTCAGCTGAATTTTTTCCTCTTTCTGAGTTCTGCTCCCTCTTGACCCTTACATGAGGATCCTTCTGTTGACTAGAGGGTCTCTGCTTCTTCTCCCACTTCAAAACGCTTCCTCCTAGCAACAGAAAAACCATCGATGTGTAGAGGCTTTCAAGGCAGCCCATAGCTGTGCTCCCTTGAATGTCAAAAGGGGATGGTCTCACAGCTACAAATCAAATGCCATTTTACTTAATAATAGTAGTGGTCTGTATCTCATCTGAGTTGTTTAGTTGCACATCTACCCTTTGAGTTTTCTCTATAGCCAAAATCCAGCGCAAATAACCCAGGGTTAGGGGAAACGTGCATCAGCTTTATAACACAACTTAAAATATAATTCTACAGGGAAAAAGCACTTAACAGGAATCAGAGGCAGAAAAAGCAACATGCAGAGGTGCACTTACATGAGCAGGTAGTCAGTTGGTCTAAGTCTCTGCTGCCTTGTATCTTGCTATTAACACAGTGTAGAATGAGTTCAAAACACAAGGAAAGCAGTGAAAGACCCAGAGAGTAATATTCCCACCACTGCCCACTTTGTGCAAACATTAGCAGCCACACGATGTGAAAAGCAAAACCAGATGGTATACCCACAGTTGCCTTCATGAGGGGGGATACAAAACAAGATAACTCTGGGATACAATCAGAATTTTTAAAATCTCTTTTGCAGGCTGTGAATAAAGACTTCACAAGCCAGCCTTTGGGAACTCCTTGCCTAGACAGACTAATGTTGCCATCGACTGGCTAGAGAAGGATGCCATGGGTGCATTTCCTTTCTGCTTACAGAGATTAAATAAATTTTATTTCTAGAGTAGGTGCCCTGTCCTTTACTTTTATTCTCACTTATTTCAGTAGAAATATATCTGTGCATTATCATGTCAGGACTGGTGCTTTCTTTCTGATCACCAGCTTGCCTAATCCTCTTCCATTAAATTATCTATCCTGAATTTTCCATTGTGTCATAATTTGTCTTAGCCATTTTTTTGACTCTTTGCTGCCACAGGAGACAGAAACTGAAAAAATATTTGAGAGGCTTTGTTTTCTGCTCATCTGCCTGCATGTGTGGTTCGATTTCCTCCATTCTCTGGCTCTTGGCTCTCTTCAACATTGCTCCAGGTTCACCACCCACAGGAGCCATAGAGGCTTTCTGGCTTGTCAGTTTTTGAGAGAGTTTGCTCAGACATATCCTTGTGAGAGTCTTCACTCGAATAACAGTGAGAAATTCCCAGTACAGAGCAATTTAAAGGATGGTAAGAGGGGAGAGACCTGCATCACAGAAGTCCTGGCGCAGAAAAGAAAGTCCCAAGACACGAATCTCTTTTCTGTTCCTGTTAGGCGTATTTCCTCTTTGCTTCCACATTCCTCCTTTCACATAAGAAGACTTGCCAGAAAATATTTCAACTATCTTCAAATGTTCATCTTCTTTTGACTACCCCAAGGGCAAACTCAGTCCCTGTTTTATTATCACCTTTTTTTTCTTTTTTTGCCACAGAGCCAGCATAGAGCAATCTCCAAATAAAAGCACTGTTTTTTCATCCAAAGTTGTCAAAGTATTTTACAAAGGTGAGCTGGCAATGAGGGTCCCACCTGCCCAGTGAGGCTAAGTGACCAGCCTGAGGCCACATAGAGGGATGTGGCATAGCTCATATTCAACTTGTGATTACCTCATCTCTGTCCCGTCAAGAAATGCTATTAAATCCACATATTAAGCAATCACGAACAGGATATCTTGGTAGTAAGGTGGAACCTGCCTGGGCAGATGGCTTCAGAAAGTCCCCTAGGAAAAAACCCCAATGGTAATTAAGGAATAGAAGTTCTCTCTAACAAATGTAAAACTGTCCAGAATGAGTTGTTTCTTCTGACTTTTAGGGAGAGATTACATTGACTTTTTTTCCCCTTTTAGTGCCATCATCATATTTATCTGAAGACTCTCAGCAGCATCACCTATTTTCTGTATGGGGAGTCTTTATTTGTGTGTGTTTTATGCAGCTACTCTGTGCTACCTGCACCAGTAAAGCAAGAGGAGAAAATAGGTTATCAATGAAAACGCCACGTATAATCATTTCTCTCTGATATTTTCTCTCCTTTTCTTTGAAAGGATTCCCCTGCACACTCCCAGTCCTCTTACTCACCTGTCTCCCTCAATCCTCTGTCTCCCTCCCATCAAAAAATCCACACCAAAACCCAACTTATTACCAAAAAAAAAAAAAAAAAAAAAAAAAAAAAAAAAAAAAAAAAAAAAAAANGTAACTGGGATGTTATTCTTCTTCCCAATAATTCTCTACTGGATGGAATTTTATTTCACTGAATATTTTTGAGCATAACAAGAACTGTTAATAAAACATATATTGATCTGCTGACGTAACTTATTTTTAAATTAAAAGACGTGGGAGGGTCAATTTTGTAAGAACAATAACAAAACCAAACTAATATATTCTTTTTTAATATTTAAAAAAAAGAAACTATGGTAAATTAAAATTTATTTAAAGACAATTTTACAACAGAAGTTTGCAAAATTTCAAAGACATTTGTAGTGAAAATTCTTAATTAAAAAGTCATCCTTTTGGCCAATTAGTCAATTAGCATGACTGCTGACTGTGTGTATAACTGAAAAGTGCTAGTATATGGGTATGTCTGAATCTTAAACATATTGCTGCTCACCATTTCTATTTTCACGTGTAGTTTATTTGTGTTCATCTTGTACCTGTGGCTGCTTGGAGTGTGCAAGGATTTAATAAAGTCAAATGTTTCCACAAAGAAGATGCCTGGTTGAAGTAGCTCATGCATTGAGACCCAGAACCTCTTAGTACCCAACAGCCACTATTAACTGTAGTTGTTCCTAAAACTAGTGAGTACTAATTTTAGTGGAGCCACCCAGAAAAATAAGGTGTGGTGGGATGGTGGAGGTGGTGCCCCCACAGATGCAGAGGGGCATCCACCGCAGCAGCAACCACCACCTCCACATTCACTGGGGCTGGGACCCCCACCCAGGCTCGGGGACCAGCAGGGATGCCCAGGCAGCCAGGGGGCAAAGGAAAGCTGGGACCCCATCCCAGTACCAGGGCAGTGAGGGAGAGGAACAATGGAGACTAAAATAGAAGATGTTGTATTGGACAATTAGTTACACTTTTAAAGTAACCAAATGTTGTATAATCACCAGCTAATTTAGATATTTGTGCAGTTGATTGAAAATATGCAAAGAAAGCGGCATTATTTAAAATTATTTTTAAATGTTTGGAACTTATTAGAGTTGACTATGGAAAAGAGATAATTAAGGATTCTAAATATAATTAATGTGCTGAATTATAAAAAGCATTGCTTAGGTTAGGGCTTTTCCAGCAGTTAGTGAGATGGTTGACACTGTAATGACAACTTTACATTTAAAGATGCTTGCAGTTCACATAAATATGTATTGAAAAATAATTTCACAGTTGGTGCATAAAGAATATACTTCCATCTTCATTATACATGAGCAAGTATAGATGAGAGATGAGGCTGTTGTAGAGAACAAAGTCCAAACTGTTGCATGATATGGATTTCCCTTGTCTTCGGCATGTGCAGATTCCCTGCTTGAGCAGGCAAGGCAAGGTGCTAATTTCTGGATGTGTTAAATGTTGAGTTTTCAAATGAAGTTGATGCACAAAGAATGCAAAAGCAGGTAAGAAGTGTTAAAGAAAATAAAGGCACTTTTTTTTTAATAATCTAGCAATTGTGGGGGAGGAGGGCAGCCTTTTCACTTTGATTCTCTTAAGAGAACCTACCTCACAGTTTTTGATTGCACAGTTTACAGTTCTGGAGGGAGGGGGGGCATCCTTTAGAAAGAGGAGATCCCGGGTCCAAGCAAGATGGCAAAAGTCTGCCTGCAAAGTTTTGTTTCTGTACCCACCGTTTTAAACAAGAGTTGGTTTTCAGATCTTTTGTTGTCTTTACCTGTGCGTTACGCCAGTGCAACTCAAGTGGAAGGCTGGAATGTGAAGGAGGTGGGGTTCTGGGAGGGGCGAGCTCATGCTGCAGGGAGCTAGCATCAGTCCCAAGGGATCTACAGTGGTTTACCTGCAAAGCCCCTTTGCGAAGCCAGTGCTGGGACGCACTGCAGGGAGCCCAAGAAGCGTGGGTGCTGTGGGTCACTCATACCCAGGGCATCAGCCTGAGGAGTGGTCCAGGCACTCAGACACAGAGGGGAAAGACATCCAAACTGTGTGACAGACTGTATCAAACCACTGCACACAAACGCCAGACATCATGGATCTTCCAGAAGGGTGTGAAGCTCAGATGGAGGACTGCTGCAGATGAAAACAGCTTTAGGCTGGGCTTCCATGTCAGCTGTTGCCAAAACAAACACTTAAAAAACTATCTTAAAAATGCCCAAAGAATTAAAAATTTTAAAATTTTATGGAAAGGCCAAACTTCTCTGACTAGGAGCTTGAGATTTAGCATGAAGGCATTTACTGATTCTCTGTAAGCTATAGATGCTTGAAACTCTGTGCCACCATTTAAACTGGCACTTAACATCTAAATCTAACAAAACATGGAGTTTGCCATCAGGTACAGTGAGATGTCATACTTCACCCAGCAGGAGGATGAGGCTTGCCAGATTCCCCTGCACTGTGCTATTTGGTCTTTGTGCTCATTGATCCTTAGGAAAAGTAAATTCAGACTGTGCATGGGAAAGCAAAGTGCAGATGGTGAGAGAGAGTCTGTAGAAGGAAATTCATAAAATCATAGAATGGTCTGAGTTGGAAAGGACCTTAAAGATCATCTTGCTTCAACCTCTCTGCCATGGGCAGGGACACCTTCCACTAGACCAGGTAACTAGAGTCTGGCCTGGCCTGGGACATCCATAACTTGCCTGGGCAACCTGGTCCAGTTCCTCCATCATAGTAAAGAATTTCCTCCTAACATCTAACCTAAACCTACTCTCCCTCAGTGTGAAGCCTGTCACTCCAGACTCTCTCCATCTTTGCTGTAGGCTCCCTTCATTCTCTCTGAAGGAAACATGATAGTATGGCAAACATTAATTCCACACATCAGGTCAGATAAAAGGTAGTCTTGTTTCTGGACAGGCCAGGACTGTGTTTCTTTGAGTTTTGTTTGTTTGTGTTTTAAGATCCTTACTGGATGTTTGCTATTGCCTGAGGGGCTGCTGCATCTGGAGAGCCTTCCTCACGTTTAAGACAAGCACTTAGCCTCCTGGAGAGCAAGAGCAGGCAGGGTGAGACTTGTGTAACCTCAACAAACTGAAGCCAATCCCTCCTGTAATGGCTTTCCCAACTTTTTGCTTTTGTTTTTCTTCAACCCACGGAGCATGTCTGAAACCAGTGAAAGAGGATATGATACACAGTTCCCTTCCATGGGCATTTCATATTACCTTTAAAACTAAAACTTACAGTCACTATTTGAAAGTCAGATTTCCTTTTCTTTGGTGCTTTAAATGTGAATTTGAGGCCATAACTTTGCATGGGCTTTAAATGAACTTGAGAGCACTCGATGCTCTGTTCAGTTTCAATGAACACAGGCTAAAGTACTGAGGACAGAAAGTTCCTTGAATTGGTGTTTTCCACAGATTTAATTACTATCATAAGCCACTTATTTCATAAACCTTCATTGATTACAGCAGCGTTCAGTGCCTGCTGTCTACTGCCAAACACTGTTACTCAGCTCCCTGCTGGAGGGAATCTTGACTTTGCATGGGCATAATGGCAGAAACCCATCTGACACCCCAAAATGAGCTGAATATTGTGGATATTTATGTGCTGCCTAAGTGCCCCCTCCCTACCCCCTAAGATCCTAAAAAAAAAATAGTTGCTGAGGTGTGAGCTAATGTGGAGCTGAGGCTGGAGAGCTCAGTGTCACCTGTCTTCTTTAATGTCATTTCCCCTCACTGAAAACAGGGTTTCTCAAGGAGACAGACCATGCTTACCTGTCTTTCTGCGCAGTAGGATACTCATAAAATGAAAACACATCCCTAAAAGATTATTACTACTAATGGAAAAAAATACTGTGGAAAGGAGGAAAATAAAACTCCCAGATACATGTTGCCTGGTTTTAGGGCTTTAATGGGAAAGAAGAGACGTCCTGAGGGGTGTGTGATACTCAGCTTATTCTCCAGCTGCAGTCACATTCCCATTTAGGGTTCTGGTATTTGGCAGAGAAAATCCTTTTCCCAGAGATAGTGTCTTCCCCACTAGAATCCAGTGAGATTCTGTTTTTAGAACAAAACATGGAGATCTAAGGGGTAGCCACAGATTTCAAGAGGTCAGCTCTGGGTTTGCTCTGGAGCCACCAGGGGAGCAGCAAGCACTGTTGAAGCCCATGGATGAGCAGCCAGGGTGCGAGGACAGCACAGCAAGCAGCTGCCAGGCCTGTCTAGGGCCTCCTTTCACCTGCCAGGTCTCCAGGATTCACGAGCAACTTGAGGGCTCCACTTTCCCACGTGTCATTCCATCAGCAGAAGACCAGCACCATGCTTTGCTCGTCAGCAGTGGATTGTGTGGTGGCATTTCCCTGGGTGCAAAGCGTTGCTGGTGCTGACATGCTGTGCTTGGCAGCTGCCAGCACTGTCAGAGCAATGCCAGCAGCCCTGCTTGGGAAGGAGATGGGAGATGAAAATGCAAACCTCGAACTTCATGCTCTTCCCTTTCCCACAGAAGTGAGGAGTGTCTACACCAAGGGGAGAATGAATGGGCATTGGCAGGACCCCTCCAACCATCTCCCCCCACTCTCCACACACACACGGTCTCTTGAATGCTTTGCTTTCCCAGATCATAAACTGGTGTTTTTGCAGGGAAGGGGGTTTGGAGCTCAGCTGAGCTTTCTGTACTCCCCTGGCTTTGCTTTCCATCCTGATCGCTGCTATGGTGTTACCTGTTTCCTCTCCCACATCTGATCAGACTAAAAATAACCCATAAAAAACCATGACAACTCCAGTTGGAAACAAACAAGTTATTGTACCTCTTTGGAGCAGCTGTTCCTCTCTGCCTGCAAACCCCAGTTGGCAACTAAGCCCCATGCAGCCTCTCACTCACTCCCCCCGTGGGATGGGGGAAAAAAATTGGGATGGTACAAGTGAGAAAACTCGTTGGTTGAGATAAAAGCAGTTTCGTAGGTAAAGGGAGAGCCACGCACACAAGCAAAGCAAAACAAGGAACTCATTTGGCACTTCCCATGGGCAGGCAGGTGTTCAGCCACGCCCAGGAAAGCCGGGCTCCAGCATACCTAACAGCGACTTGGGAAGACAAACTGCATCACTCTGAACATCTCCCCATCTTCCTCCTTCTTCCCCCAGCTCTACATGCTGAGCACATACGGTCTGGGATACCCTTCTGATCAGCTGGGATCAGTTGTTCTGTCTGTATCCCTCCCAACTCCTTGTGCACCCCCAGCCTGCTCACTGGTGGGTTGGGGTGAGAGGCAGAAAAGGTCTTGATTCTGCATAAGAGCTGCTCAGCAATAGCCAAAACATCCCTGAATTATCAACCTTGTTTACAGCACAAATCCAAATCATAGCCCCTTACCAGCTCCTGTGAAGAAAATTAACTCTCCCCCAGCCAAAACCAGCACAGTGATTCACCAGACTGAAATGAAAACCTTGGAAGGTGGGGAGTGGAGCTGCTGTGAAACTCAGTGCCACTGAGGAAAGGATCACAGGTCACACAGACACAGCTGCTCCTTGGCTAGGGTTGGGGGCAGCTGAGTCTTCAAATGATAGATGTCTGGGCTTTTAAACCTGCCCAGCTCTACATTAGGTAGGTTTCAGACATATGCCTCTGGCTTCCTAATTAAGGGAGAAGTCACAAGCAAGGCAGAGTCAATCTCTCAGGCAAAAATTCCCTCTTCTGCAGTTGTTTCTGTCAAAGGGAATGATTAAGGTAACTATAAATGATATTAATGTTGTCCTTAAAAAGTCATAAGGAAATCTGCTGTGAGACAGGATGCTGTTCACCTGGAATACAGAAACGTGCCTGTTGCTTTCCCAGTCATTTGCCACAGACAAACAGAGACTAACAGGAAATATATGGTGCTGTATGGTGATTTGAAAGAGTAGGAGAGCTGGGAAGCACTAGTGGAGCAACATAGCCAGGGCTCTCCTGCAGCTCAATGCCCAATATCAGAGTGCACTAGGTGGTTCTTGGATTTGTCATTTTTATAGAGCTGGTGAGATTTGGAAGAATCACAACAAAATTTTCAGTTTAGAAATTATTTTGTTCCCACATCATATTACCTCTATTTCCCTTCTGTCGTTGTCATTTACAAGAATATTGACATATAAACCAATGTTTGTTATGTTAAGCTCATTTTCTCTTTCTACCTATTTCCCCTCTGAAATCATGAGGTGAACTATTTGCAGAAACAATATATTTGATAAATAAACTCCTTTTCCTTTTCACAAATTATCTGGGAACAGACCTTGATTTTTTATTACTTTCTTCATTATCTAAAGTATTTGTCAAATTCTTTCCAATAAAATTCCAAACCATGCATTGCTGTCATAGCTATCGTTAACAATTTGACTTAGTGATTTACTTTCTGGAGCTGAATCTTGAATAATTCTTCGTGTCATTTCTAAATCCCAAAGACACTGTTAATTTGCTTTGCAGGAGCATCTTCTAGTTCCTGCCATGCATCAGGATGACACTGTGCTAGGTGCTGCATAAAAGCAGACCAAAAAAATTCTTTTTCCAGTACTCAGTCTAAGTCAAGAAACAGCTGGATATTACAAGGAAAGCCAGAGCACATCAACAGGTGGGTAGGACAGACATGGGGCAGCGTGTGAGCAGTCAGAGTTGTCAAATATTTTGCAGGCATTATAGCAAAGAAGAGTCTGTCTAAGCAGAGCTTGGAAAAACAATTAGGTACTTGACATAAATACTGAAATAAATTTGGTTTATTCATTGATCTGATAGTTATGGTCTCCTATATTATTTAATATTGCTTGAGTTCTTCCCAGACCTTGCAGGCTAGCTGTAGGAACAACTCCGGAATCAAAATGTCTAGAAAACCAGTATTTGTAAATATATTTGCTATCTCCATTACCATTTCTTGTAATTACATTTTCAGAGAGTAAGAGCAAACACAGGAAAATGTACTGTCTCGACATTTTGTTTAAAAGTCAGTTTCCTAAGTTCAATAAGGAAACATTTTAACTGTAGTCTTCTTCACTGAAAAGGAAAAAGTCTGCATAGAGAGACAGAGAAAAGACTCCACACACGAAGAATTTTCCCCATAATTTTCCTCAAGAAGCTCGCGGCTCTTTAAAACTAATAACCGCCATTTCAATATATAAAACCAAGCTTAAGCAGAATCAGGCCAGAGCATATCGTATGTGGCTGCTGGGATTATATAATGGGAACGCTCTCATTGATTTTTATAAAGTGTTGGATCCCAGAGATTTTAAAATTAGGCACGGAGGCTGACCCAGTTTGGGTGGAAAAAGCTTACAGAATCCCAGGGAAGAGCACAGCCCAGGGAGAAGTCTCAGGAGGTACAGTTATTTTTAACCTTTTGGACCTGCACGACAAAGAATGAATTCTGAAAACTCTAGGTAGAAAAGAAGTATTTAGTTTTGAAATTTTAGAATCCTCTACCCCCTCTCCTAGATCTTGACCCTGGCAGAAAACTTGTACAGCAAACTTTTTTTTGGATTAAGAAAAAATTTTGGAGTAGACTGAAGCTGCCATTTTGCTCATCCCTCCACAAGCATGGAAGACAAAAGGAAAAAATTTTCTAGGATGTGGTTCAATGGAAAGAACAGAATACACAAGGTTAGACTACCAAGACAGAAAGTGTTTTTGTTTTAGCTGAGATCAAGAAAGTTAAATTTGTAACCAAACATGACATAGATAAATTGTTGAGTGTAAAGATACACTCAGAATTAATATTTGAAAATTGCTCTAAAAAATGCTGCAATTTCCTAGAGATTAGGTGTGCCTCATTAGATGATTAAAAAAAACTTTGATCTGGACAAGTATTCTTTGGAAATTGTAATTGAATTTTCTTTCAACCTACTGCAGGTTTCAGCCTTTCTTATGAATATGATGGGACCACTGGTTGAATAATTTTATTATATGTGCTGAACAGCATTTCAGATATAAATTTATTTGCAGTGAGTAAAATTAAACTGGTATTTGTGTTTCAAATCAGGTGAGGATAAGATGCTTGAATTGGTACCTGGTCTTATCATACCAGTGCATATATTTTTAGTTGCTCTGAAATGGGAAGAGGACCAAGTAGACATTATTTTGACAATCTGGTTCTATAGTACTTGCCATTCATGGATTGAAAACCTCACTACTGTTTCAGCTTCATTATACCATATAAAAAGGCTAGCTTAGGTCTTTAATACACTCCCTTTCCCGTATCCCAAAGGAGAGAAAGGTAAGGATGTGCAAACAACAGAAGAAGTAGAACAACTGATGGATACTCTGGGTCTAATTTCCAAAGACCCGTCTAAAACCTCAGGCACAAATTGGATGGGGAACCATCAGTGAGGCAGGGGAGTCCAAGCTGGCTGGACATAGACTTGCTGGTTTATGACTTCTGCAGCATCTCCCACAGTCATTTTAAGGATGCCTTTTATTAGTCAGTATGGAAATTGTACATCATGGGATTTTGGAGAAGCTCATGAAACCATTGGTGTGATCAGCAACAGTCATGAGAACATCTGGACATGGAGCTCACCCTTCCCTGATTCTTTCCAGTCCTGCCCACACTGGGATCTTCCCCAGGCAACCCCAGCATGCCGGGTGCTGCCCTGCATATGCAGGGCAGGCAGCTCCTGCCCTGTGAACCACAAGGCTCCAGCCTCAGCTGTTTGCTGCTGGCACTCAGGGAGCAGCAGCAGCTCAGCAAACAGGTAGCTTTGGGCAATCCTGTCTGGGTTATCCTCTGCTGTTGCTCTCTCTTATTCTTGCCATTCTGTGCCTGTCAGGTGTCCCAGGATAATACTGCTGTGACAGTGCTGGGAATAGCTTGGGGGATTCACCTTGTTGCTCTGTTTTGGTTTGGGTTGGGGTTTTTTAGTGTTTTCTTATTTTTCTGCTCAAGCCAGATCAAATTCCGGATCATGTCCAAGCCTTGGCACAAATACGAAGGCAACGCACTGCGGCACTGGCAGAAGGTGGCAATGCCTTAAGCTGGTGTTGCCAATGAGGACACGGGCAATTTCTCAGATGGAAATCACTGGCCTCACAGCCCTATTTTGTTAACAGAGCTGAACGTTTCTCATTCATTGCAAGCTGGCTTTGTTTGAGTCCTACTTCCAATTTTCAGTGTAAGAAAAATAATTCCAAGTCAGTGCCTTAGAAATAATATATATATATATAATCTTCCTTAGCTCTTAAAACTTTTCCTTTATTACCCACAAATTTCAGTGTTGCCACCTTAGCCCAGAAGTCAGCAACGCAATCCCGCCCTGTTGATCCTCAGCCATCTGCTGTTAGACATAACACAAAAGCACACGACCACAGAAAGGAGCTTGGACAAACTTCATTCTAAGGCAAAGAAAGATTTCATTGATCTACAATTTGACATTCAGTTCCTGCAACTGAATAGAAAAAAGGCATTTATAACCTATTAAAAACCCAAAGATGGTTTTAGTCTTTTTTTTTTTTTTCTTGTTGGAGAAATCAGTCTTTGAGAATAGCCTGGGAGTTGCGAATAAAAAAGAACTTTGCTGTGTTTATTTAGAGAACCTAACCCCTTGGAGCCAGCATTTTCACTAATGCATTTTACATTAGCGTGCTGCATCAGGAAAGCCTGACTTTTGGTGCCAGGGGGGTAATTAATATCAGATCATGTTTGCAAAATGGTTGTGTTTATGTGGGAATGAGGACTGAGCTCTAACTGGCAGGGTTTGAAGTACCCAACTTTTGCTACAAAGCTTCAACAACTTGCTAGGGTGGGATGTTGAAATTAAAGGACTGGGTCTTGGTAACTTAGTAGAGCTACAGCTGCTGAAGAGAGATGCAGTCCTTAGGATTCTGTTCAAAACCCTTCAAGGAGAGTCTGAAGAGTTTTTAAAATGTAAGGAGATTGGAGGTAACACAGAAATAGTTGTTTTGTTCTTGCGGTCTCAGATGTTCCAGGAAGGGTCAAAATATGCACAAAGGGGTTGTCGTTCCCTAATATATCCTCCCACCTCCATTGCTCTCAAGTCCCTGCGCTTATTAGCTAGGAGATAGCCGTAAATGATGCAAAAGTATTTTTTCAGCACACCTCAGAAAAGGTGCTTGCTTTTGTATACACATCAGATAGCGTGGTCTAAAGCAGTAGGTGCAGGTCAATTAAGTAACTCTGAAAACCAGTTTCTGGTGAGGTCTATGTCTTGCAGGAGCTCTATGGTGCCACTCCAACGCTCCCTACCCTAGGAAGTGCACTCCCCCTGTACTTGACAACAAGCTGTTCAGCAGACCTGCTTCTTCCTCCAGAGAAAGAGGAAGCATACAAGATCTTCATGTCCTCTTATCCTAACTCAAGCAAGGGTGTTTAGGGAATGAGGAACTCCACTCATGATGGTGATACAGCTTCATTCCCTTGCACAGGCACTCTCTGAAGCTCCAGCTGGGACATCTCCAGCTCAGCTGAAGGAGATGATGGAAGGATATCCTGAGCATCACTAAGTTCTCAGTATCAAAAAGAGAAGCAAACCATAAAAGATGGTTTGAGCAATGTGATCTAGTGGAAGGCATCCCTGCACAAGGCAAAGAGCTTGGAACTACATGATCTTTAAGGTCCCTTCCAACCCAAGCTATTCTTTAATTGTAAGGCGGTGCCTAAGAACAACCTATTTAGTAGAGATCTTGGATTCTCACCTACCCAAAAGTCAGTTTCTTAGCACCAATCAGGAAACCTGGAATGTTGCTTAATAAGGTTGAAAATCACTCAGGGGTATGGGACCCCCTGAATCATAACATCATGAATTGTAGGTAAAGTTTAAAATTAAAGGATGTTTTCTGAAGTTAAAAAGAGTGCAACTGAACAGCAGCAGAAACTGATGTTCCAAATGAGAGTTTCACCTACTGGTTTCCCAGCATCCATTTCCATGAGATGTGGCAGCTGGCAGGTTCTCTGCAAGACCATTTATTTACTCCCTCCCCATCAGATCCTTCGCTGGAAGTTCATGACTCCCTCAGCGCTGGTGGGGATTAAAAGTAAAGGTGTAATCTATGTTAGAGCTAATATATGTTTTGTACTATAATGAGCCAATACACTATTATGGATCTTGTGGTCAGCTCACCGTGTTTGATAAATATGATCAATACACGTTATTCCCTTCTGAGATCCCCCCACCATCATCCTTCCATACTCATCTCTTGCCAGTAGTCATTTGGGGATAATTATCCCCACCAAGAGCCTACTTCTAATGTGCCCACTGTCTTTCGTTCTGTCATAAATTGGTCTGATATGGGCACTAAGATAACAAATCTGAACTGTATTGCTATTATTGCTGTTATTTTACTAGTTCCTTGATCCTAGAATAGGGCTAGCAATCTAATAATTTGTATATATAATTTACTGAAGCAAATTCTATGTACCTAACTAATTTCTCCTCATCAGGTATTTGTGTAACCGATTACTCCTACCCAAGCCTAGGAGCAGTGTCCTAAGCTTGAATACTCTTCAGCAACAGTCTACAGCTTTTGTTCTCTGTGAAGTAATGGACCACCTTTTCTTTTTTTTCTACCAGTATCTCTGAATAATTACAGCTCATTTTGTGGCTTGCCTTAATTTAATGTGTTCTACTATTATTTTAAGCTTTTTCCTAACAATGAGAGCTTTCAGTGCACTTTCTCCTTTGTTTGAAGCCACTGATGAGCTCTTAAACATCCACATTGGGATGTTTATACCATCCACATTATACCATAGTATAATTTCTTTAAGGACTTGCCAACTCTCCTGAACTTCTTTTTTAGACCTCTTTTCCCATGTGAAAGTTTCCTCTTCATTTTCTGAGATTACAGATGTCTTTCTTTTTTTTTTTTTTTTTGTGGAAGTTTGCTGTTTGTTAGGTTTCCTGAGGAAAAGTGAACTCCTTGACAAAAATCAGCCAAATTTGACAAATTTCACTCAACTCTGAGAGAGATGTTTCAAGACATTACATTCCTACAAGCACTATGAAAGAATCCAGCTAGGAAAGAAATGAGATTTTATAAATACTTCAGTTCAACAGACTGTTGTTAGAGCTCAGTTCATTAGGTGTCAGAGAATCCAACCATATATTTACTCTTGATACTACACTGCAAAAATGGCAAGGTTGTCTCTGGCTGTTCAAAACATTGTTTGCTCCTCTCCTTCCTTCCTTTTCTAAAAGTAAAATTGTTCCACCTCATGATCTCTTACTTGAGGTGCCTTTGAGCCCTGCATTGAGAGATGATTCTTCACTGATGAGAATGAACATAGACGGCATCTTCCACGTGGCTCCTTTCCCTATGCCTTCTGTATCAAAACTCTCCCAGGAACCTGCCTGCATTCTGCTGCATCTTTTTCCCAAGACACGTCTCAGAGCTACCAATGCCCATTATCATCAGCTCCTGCATTTCAGATGAGTCAGCTTGGTCAGTCAGAGAATGGCCATGTTCACCTTAGGCAGATCTAATTTAAAGCCTATAGTAAAATCTCACTACAATGACCGTATTTGTTCTCTTCCTACTTGGGAACACCATTCAATTGGTCAACTTTTCATACCTCAGAGAGAAGACATACTGCCTTATTCACTGACAAAGCATCTCCCTTCTTCAATTTGAAATAAAGATGCGTATATGTTAATGCTCAAGATCAGTAAATAAATGAATAGAACTGTGTTTCTGTTATGCCAATGCAGTTAGTTACAGCTTCAATCACACACTTAACAATCTTTCTGTACATTTCTGTACTTACTGCACTTATACATAAACACCTGGAGTTTTAAGCTTATCGATTCAGTATCTTCATTCCTGTTCCTCCTCTGATCTTGTAATATAAACCACCTCCTTCTATATAATCTTTGGTTCCTGACATTTTCTGTTTCTGGGCACTGACATCTTTGACTGCTGGGGGACTGACTGTGCATCAGGAGTTGTGTGGACTTTGCAGTACTGTGTCCAGTCTTGTCCCAACCCTCAGCAAAGAAACTAATGAACTGGAGCAAATTCAGTGGATGGTCACCAGTCTGAAGCATTTGCCCTTGGAGAAGAGGTTGTGAGTGCAGGCCTTGTTCAGCTTAGACGAGATGGTTTGGGGTGGCACCTTACAGCAGTCTCTAAGCACATAAAGGTAGGTTGGCAACAAGACAAAGCCAGGTACTTCATGGTACAGAACGGTTGGAGAACAAGAGACAACAAGCATGAACTGAAGCAAAACAGGTTCAGACTTGCTAACAGAAAAAATTTTTTCACGTGGAGGAAAGTCAGGCAGGGGAACATGATTTCAGAGAGGTTGTGCAGCCTCTATTCTTGGAGGATGATCAGCAACCTGAATCTGACCCAATTAGGTCCCTTCCAATGTGTATTAGTTTATTATCTGACTTGTTGCCTTCTGAAAATGCCATCAGTCATCAAAGTTGTTGTAAACCATGAAGTTTGCACCTCTCCCCTCTGTGTTGGCACTGGTGCTACCGACCTTCACCTGTCCTTGCAAGTCTCCTGGGTTACATTAATGAAGCCTTTATGCTTACTGAAATTTCTAGGATTCACCATCAATTCTTACTCCTAGTTTTCTACACCCTCCTTTTACTTAAATGTGATTTTTCTTTTTTGCTTTGCAAAGCTACATTGCTCTCAAATTCATCAGTGTACAGTATGGTGGATAGATGGACCCTTTATACCCTCAGGCCCACAGATCTCAGGCCTACCACATTTTAAACTCCAAATTTCTAAAGAGTCAAAAGAACTACTGAAGCAGTCGAATCAATTAGTCTCCCATGTTCCTTGTCAGCAGAGTGGGTGTCACATAAGACTCCCGCTTTTCTGCCTTCCCTGTTTCCTGCCAGAAAACATGAAGGAATGTGAACCTGAAGAACAGGCAACTTAGAACTAAGCTTCTGAGGTAATAAAGTATCAGTGCTGTCTTTATAGCAAGACCACAGCAACAGCCCTAACAAGCACCAATGAACACCAAGCTCCATTAGACATGTTAGCATGCACGCAAGGTACTTGCAGCAGTGACAGATATCCTAGAACTCACTAAGCATCTATTTACAGTCCTAAGATCATCCACTTGCAATCAACAAAAAATACTCTTGGGGATACAACAGAAACCTTCACGCCTGCCTCAGTTTTGCTATGTGCTTACCTTTCCTGAGCCTGCGTGGACACTGAAGCCGGTGATAAATCTGAAGCCAGTGTCACACCAGCAAATCCTTCATCATACTCCATTGGGCAGGCTCTCTGTGCTTATGAAATTAGAAACTCTGGCATTTATGGGCAGAACCCTTTTTACACAACAGTAAGTTTCTAAAGAAGGTATTCCACGGTAGGAGGCAAACATTTTTCCAAGTTGGAAACAGCTTTGTGAGCACAGAGTTATCTGGGTGCTCAAATAAGAAAAGCCAGCTCTGAAATGATCTGCACCTTTGTGAGGTTAAAAAAAAAAAAAAAAAAAAAAAAAAAAAAAAAAAAAAAAAAAAAAAAAAAGGGAGAGATACCGTTGAGATTGACACAGCATCAACTTAGTAAGCAACTATCTTAAAAAGCAAAGCCATAATCATAATTTAGAAAGAAATTCTAAGAATTGTGGCACTTGTTTACCTTGTAGCCCTGTGGAAACAAAGTCTAAAGGTTCTGGGCTGAGAAAAGCTACATCTGCAAAAATGTAAAGGGGGCAACTGCAGACTGAAAATGCTTCACTTGAAAGCTTGCAAATAAAGTCAGGAGGTACAACTGATGTAACTTAATTTCATGAAAACAAAATGTGTACTTCTACCAAGCCTGCCCTCACAAATGGCATTTTTCTACAAAAATATCTGTAATGAACCTGTGTCAAGATGCCAATGCACTTCTGGCAACACCAACTGCAGTAGGTGATTAGAATTTATGCTGTGTAAAATTAACTTTTAGATTAAATGAGAATTATGAACCAAAATGCAAAAGCATTTATATGGCAATTCACCTAGGTCATTTGTTTAAAAAGTGTCACAGCAAGTGAAAATAACGCAGTGGTCCGAAGAGTTCACAGACTATTAGCTCTGGCTATTCCAGCATCTTCCTTTCCAGCCCCAAAGCTCTTTCCACCGGAAACCCAAGGCGTACATCTGTGAAGCCACTGACACACTGAACTGCCTTCATTTAGTAAGACCAAGTGGAGAATGGTGAGAGAAAATTAGATAAAAATCTATAGAAAACTGAAAAATCTTCCCCTTGCAGAATCAGACCTCAAGAAGGGGAAACCAGACATTCTGCTACATTAGTCAGAATTTTTCCTGAAAAACTGTTTCATGGGAAGCTTAGCAGAGTTGAGTGAAAGTACCCATCATCTTGCAAGACTGAAATCTAAGTATTGATGTTATTTTGGAGATATATTTCACCGCAGTGAAAAATTAGTTTTCTGAACAGAACACTGCTACCCCAGTTCAGCTTAATTTTGGAACGTACACCAACAGCCTACTGCTAGTAATGCCTACTTCCATGTTTTGCAAGTGACACTAAATTAGATACGATTAAGAAAAAAATCTAAACATAGGCCAAACATTTACTGTCGAGGCACCAACAGAATAACATTCCACACTCTAGAATACTGCTTGTTGCATAAAGCTGTGGAACATGAGGTTCTACATTTTCAAAAAAAGCTTTTGTCTCCTCTAAGTTTAATGTGCCCATGAAAGGAGGTTGCAGTGAGGTGGAGTTCTCATGTATCTGTCCAACTCATTTTTTTAATCCTACGAAGCCCCTGCAGATTGAGTTCGCAGTTGTCCATGTTGTAAAAAGCATTTCCTCTTATTAGTTTCAAAGGTGTTGCCTTTAATTTTCATCATGTCAGTATCCTTACAAAAACTACACTGTTATGCAGTGCTTGTTTATACGTATGGAAATCTGAAACAACCCCAAACATACTAGATTTGTTCTTGACCACTTGCTACCTACTTACCTTTTACCTGAGCTATCTTTTTGATATGGGAGAGATAAGGTCGAGCACAGTAATTCTGAGCTGATAAAGCTCCAATCAGTGTTACACTGTTTTGTTAAGCGTTCCATGCCACCGCTTTTTGAGTATTTTGGTGGCACTGTGACTTCTGACACCCACAAAATGGAAGTTTTACTGTGCTATCCGCTGAACTGCTCCTGACGGTTGATTGGCCAAGTATGAGCAAACTGGAATTATCCCACACAATACTGTGATTGTAAACATCAGTAACTTCTGAAGTTCTGCAATGCAAATGCTCCACTGCATTCCTTCAGTTTCAAGTCTTGCATAATCTAAGCAGCACCATTTCCACCACATGCTGCTATCAGAATACCTACTACTTTCTCCAATTTATTTGTAAGTGTTAATTAGTGGTCCCAATAGAGTTCTACTATAATTTATTATCAATCTGCATAATTTGTGATATTTAGCATTTATTCCTATTCTCCCCCTACCATCTCATCTCCTTTCCAATGCTTTGCAGTCCACCTTACTATATGCTCTATTTTAATGGAAGTAGCTTCTAGAGAACTTCAGGCTTTGTGAACATGAAGATCAGTTTTATCACTGTGCTACAATTTTGTACTACAATTCTAGCAGACAGAGCGTCAGCTTTTATTATCTTTTTTTTCTTCTTTTTTGTTAATGAACATGTATTTAGCATAGCACTTTAACTGTTTTTTTAAACTTGTTATTTTATTAAGGTATCTATTTGCTTGAAAAGGGTTTTTTTGGGTTCATTTCACAAAATTTCTCCCCTATGCTTCTGTTTTATGATACAGCAACTGCTGCCCATGCAGGGAAAACCCACTAGCTTTCTTTCTGAACTTCTTCAGGGCTTCTGGCAGAATTCCACCTAGACTTGCTGGTGACATTTTCTCTTAATTCTGTAAATTTAAGTATTCTCTCCTTTTTTTGAATCTACAATCTGATCTTTTTTAAAAAATCACACTAAAGGTGTTTCAGCATCCTCTGTGGTGAGAACTGTAGAAGTACAAGGATATTTCTCCATTTAAGTCCCTGCTCCTCTTTAATCAGGTGCATTTTCTCAAAAAAAAAAAAAAAATCAATTACTTTAAACATTTTGAAGTAATTTAGGTATGAAAATGGAAGTGGGACTATTTGCAAAAAGATACACTTACCCTGCTCTGAAAGTAAATGCTTACTTATGTTACAACATTGTGAAGTCAATTTCAATTGAAACAGTGAGCCAGCTTCTCCCTTTTGCGAGTTATTCATAGAGTAGAAAAGGAAATAAAACCACATGAAAAGAGCAAAATACAATGGCAAAAATCGCAGCCCTACGATAACTAAAAGTCACTAAATGCATTAACCCCACCTCTTTACTCTTTGAACATCTGAATCATTTCTGCTCACATACTTGATTTGCTGTGCCGGTCCCCTCCTTATTTTCTACATTCTACACGTAAAATGCCAATTTCAATAACATTTTTACTAGTTCACTATTGGTTGGATTTTATTTAATAAGAAGACCTACTAAAATGAACCTTGTATCTTGCCATTTCATGCTGGTCCTGTTGTGCGTTGCTGCTCTTCCACTTAGGGAAAACTGGTTCCTTTTTAATATATTATTTTAGTAGAAATACTTTTGCGTGGAGCTATCTTCTCTCAAGTTGTTCTTCTGGCATAGTATCAGAGGAATAAGGTAATTTTTGTCACCACCAATTAAAAAGTTTTACGAAACAGGACCGTTATAAAACAATTAAACCTTGCAAATGCAGTAGTCTCTAGGAGGGAAACCCTGGAGGAAATTCTGCTTATTAAAATTGCAATTTTACTTTCCATTAAAAAGCAGAATAAGACAACAGAAGATGGGTTGGCAAGACAAATTATTTCTTAATGTCAGTTGAGCTTATTTCAAATGAGATAACGTATCTACACCAGGTTGGGTTCAACATATTTTTGCCTCCTCAACTCATTTATCTAATTCAGTCATCTTGATTATAGCCTCATGGACCTTCATTTTCACAGGAAGGATTTCTTAACAAACAACCTACACAACATGCTGATTACTGAACAGTTAATTCTAATTAACTTGGCTATGGCAAGAGAATTTTGATAAAGTCCTAGACTGCAAATACGGTTTGGTTATTCTGGCCAAACTTCTGAAAAATCAAAACCCACAGCAGAGTCTCCAGATGAGACATCAAAGTGATAGGGATCTAATTTAAAGAAACAAATGAGAAAATTAAAATCACAAATAATTTATTCTTCCGTTAGAATTCATGGAGTACAGTTTTAAATAGCAATGAAGTACACAGTGGTGGAAAATTGGCACAGAACCTACAAGCTTTTCATTCATTATTATGTTCCTCATCCCGTATCTGTTCAAACCTTGATGTGTATTTTCTACTGACTTTAAGAAAACTGTTTTCCCTTTAAAAAGGATGAACAAATTGAAAATCTTGTCTTCCATGTATAATGTCATACATAATAGGAACACCGGTTGATTTTCTTTTTTTTTCACCCCAACACTGATTGCCAACTGAAAAAAACCCAAATATTATTTTACTCTTGGACTAATTTTAATGTTTATCCTTTAAAAAAGTTGCCAGGAATTCTTGAATGCATATATTCCTGCAGAACAGAATATCCATTTATTTATCTGATACACAGCTGCAGGACAGTTGCAAAACCAATTTTTTGTGTACTATGCTATTGATCAAGGTGCTGCCTCTATCTCACATGCAACACTATAAGCGTTAATGCAACTCAAAACAAAATTTGGCATTTACTTCAACAACAGGTTTTATATTTGATGTTACAAAACATCCCCTTGGTCTCATGTTAACCAGAAAGAAAAATCAACACACACAGAAAATGCCCCCTTTCTAAAATTATTAACTCCCAGTTAGAAAAGTTGTCTTGGTTCCGGCCAGGACAGGGTTAATTGTTGCAGTAGCCAGGAGGGGCATGGCTGGGACCCAGAGGTTATTCTGTACCACCTCAGGTCAGTTTCCAGGGTCGTGTAGCCTGGCTGTGGTTCTTGCACTGCCAGGCTCCACGTGGTGAGCAACAGTGTGTGACTCATTTGCCTCTTCCTTGTACCCTCTGTCATTAGTATTGTTGCTGTTACTGTTCCTTTTCTGTTTTCTTATCTCATCGCTGTTTACAGTAAATTGTTCTTATGTCAGTACATGATCTTTACTTTTTGTGCCTCTTAATTCTCCTCTCCAGCCACCGCAGCAGAGGTGGACGGGGAGAGAGGAGCAAGCGAGTGGCATGTGGAGTGTGTCAGTGGGAACACAAAATTGGGGAATACCATTCCTAAACCACAACAAAAGTTTAGATAGGTTTTAAAAAGTCCTCTAGGCTATTCTGATACATAAAAATTATTCAACTAAAGGTTAAAATACACTTATACAATACAGTCCTGTTCTCCATATACTTTTTCAAGTTCTTTGCATATTCAAGCCAAGTAAAATTAACAATTGTCATTTTCTTTGTTATTGCAATTAATAAGAGGGATTACAGCTTGCTTATGCAAAGCTCTGACAAAACACTTGAGAAATAAAACCCAAGCGTTTATCTTGTTACCCAAAAAACGTTGCAGAAAATTGTCAAACTGTTAGAAACAATTTTTACAAAACCGCTTCACTCAGAAAAATTGGAAAGCTTAAAAAATTAATCTTTGCACATGACTATATTACACTGCCCTTAATTATGTTCCCATTGAGATAACTGGGATTCTCTATCTTTGTATGCGAACCTATCAGTGATGTAGGACGCTCTCCATCTTTTTTCACTGTTAGCTTGATCATACACCATTTCGAGACTAATACAATCAAGCACTTACCATGCCCTACCCATTTTAACAGTAGATTTGTTATCCTGCCCAGCGAGTAGTGTACTGTCTTGCATATTCACCCCATGAAAAACATTATATACAAAATATTGCTGCTGTAAAAAGTGTGCATTTCCCCTTTCCCCCCTACAAAAAAAATTCATGGAAAAAAATATTAAATTCCCATAACCTTCATAAACATACAAAGCTGTTTGCACCTTTCAGTCAGTAACAGTCTATTTGACATACAGTCCTCAACTCACTGCAAATTGTTATGTCACAGATTTTCTGTCCAATATTGCCATCTAGAGTAGAGATGTGAAATCAGTTTCTGAGAATCTACAGTCTTTAACAATTAACCCATAAAGACTGTATACCATAAGACAGCCACAAGATTATTCCAAAAGCTAGGTGGAATGGGAGGTTCTCATCTTGGGAAGATGTCCACAGTGCTGAGGAGACAATATGGCTGCTAACAGATATTGCCTACCGGAATGTGAGTACTTTCTCATTGTTGATAATTTCCATATTGACCCTAAAAAAAAAAAAATTCAGAATACGTAATTAGACCACAAGGCACATTTTCCTGTATTAAAAGCTGAAATCAGAAGACCATCCAAATAAACCATGATGCTAAAAGCTGGAAACAAAAGCAATAAATGATAAAACTGATATAAGTAACAGATATAAGTTATAGTTTCATGTCACTAAAAATCCTTTGTGCTTTGATGTAAAAGTAAGACCAATGACATGGATTTAAATCCAGGAACTTGGATCAAAAGAGTATACCTTTCCATTCAAATGACTACTGTGAAATTTGCAGAACATCATCAAAAAATAAAATGATGGGGATTACTTCCCACCTGAACTTTGAAAATTATTTCAAAAGGACAAGGTCGCCTAAATTCAAAGTAATTTAGGAAACTAACCATGACACAGAGATACTTAAAAATATTCACCTATCAAGCATTACAGAATTGTACGTGTATCTCAAAAACCAAGGCACATCCTAGTGAGCATGAAGAACTAGTCCACATATCCTATGGGAAGCAATTATTCCACAGATCCAATACACAGAGTTATTACACTTATTGATATTCTCCTTCTTTTGAAAGAATGTCATGTACTGCAGAGGTGGGCAGAGGTGAAAGCATCAATGCTACAAGCTTACCATGATCCTTCACCATAGGGTTCAAGGCTTGCAGGAAAAAGCAGTGTGCTAGGAAGCGAACATGCTCCAAACTGCAGTCCTGCCACCACTGTGTGTGTTAAGCACCATCATGATAAGGCGGTATTTTAAATTTCAGTTTTATGTTGCAATGTTAGTTTTGTTCCCTTGTAATATAACGATCAGTCATGAAGAGGAGTTTCACAACAGCTGCTAGATGAGAATTTAAGCAGCGCAATTCCTATGGGAATGTCTAGTATGAAAGAGAGGTCTTCGATAATTGAGTTTCCCAGTGGAACTTAAGACTGCACAAACCAGAGGAGCAGCATCTATCTACAGAGAGGCTTATCCACACCTACTGCAAGAAAAAGTGGAAGAAACTCAGCAAATTGTGATTAAGTTTCCTTGATCCTATATTTGCCAAAAGCAAAGAATTTTCCTGTAACTTATTGTTTGCAGAGAAAGTTACTAGCTCTGTGCATAAACATTTTGTTTAGCTGATAAATAATTAGAAGTAACTGTATCTCTAAACTACCACACTGAAAGAGTTTGTTCCTTCTTGTCTTTTCCAATTTCTGTAGAAAGCACGCCAACTGTTCTCCTTCAAAAATGTGGGCAAATGTGGCTATTCTCATTTCCAAGGGAAAGTTTTTCTTGAAAGTTCAACTGATCTTCTACTGACATACCAGTATTTTATTTAAATGCAGTATTTTATTTAAATGGTCAACTTGATCATTTAGTTGATCTGCATTTTATTTATGCCAAGGAAAGTAACAGTTTATGTTTTAATGACATTTCTGAACGATTCATACTGCAAAGATTAGATTTTTAGAGTTTAGTACCTTCTACAAGAATAAAACCTCTGTTTCATCCTTAAATTCTAAGACAGCTTTTTTTACAGGAGTCCTTCACTACAGCTCTAGCCTGAAGTTATGGTGGGTTGTTGTTTCTTTGTTTCAAACTTATCTTAGCAGTGATAAGAAGGAAGCAGTTGATTTTTGGGTCACTGCTTTCCCATGTTCCCTTGATACTGCTCAGAGAAAATCTGTGTCTTCCCATACAGCTCTACAGTTAAATGACCTCAGTTGAACACCTGAGGTGCTTTTGCAACTGGAGAGGAAGATTAGGATTAGGATTTGTGTTTGTGGAAAATCAATTCAACCATTTCTATTGCAAAGCAGTAATGAAAAATAGTCCACCATTAAATTTAGGAACCTTGTCTTTCATAGTATTCATTCACCATGAGGTTATGAAACCTTATGTCACCTTAATTTCCAAAGTCAAAAAAGATTGCCTGGAGGGCCTCACTTTGCCAAACTGCATTAGAAGTTAGCAAACTCAGGAGAGAATGACTAAGTCACAGCTCCAGACAAATGATTCTAGGTAACTCATCAAGAAATAAAACCCGTAAGAACTGTATATACATATCTGAGAGACCATGTCCTCAAATTCATTTGTTTAAATGTCCATAAGAATCTTAAGATTATTAAATAAATAAGAACCACAACTTTCTCATCAAATGAAAGAATACCTGGTCATATCCGTAAGGCCTCTGCTGTGGTGGCTGGGGTGGCCCAGGCTGTGTGGGTCTGTATCCCCCATACTGCTGGCCTTGTCCTTGTGGATAATTGGGATACTGAGGTCCTGGACCACTCTGGGAGGGGCCTGGAGATCACGCAAATGGGAAAAAAAAAAAGAAAAAAAAGACTGTTTAAGGTGTTGGAAAGAGAACAGTAAAAGCATTGAATTTTACAGCTGAGCACAGTTAAGAAATATCACTGCTGTGTAATAAGGTCTTTTGAGTGGCCCTCCTTTCCCCCTGGAAAGCACCTTTGCCGACAGGACCTGTGCTCCAACCCGAGAAACATCTATCTTCGTTTATATATTCATTATGTAATACCAATTTATGCAAGTTCCACAGAGGAGGTTACAGGACAGAGAAGAACAAGGCAAGAAATGAATGATAAACATGAGCCCTTTCCAGGATTTAGGGAAGCAGTCTCCTTCTGCCGTATGCTGCTCCAGTTACAGAAGTTTACAATGCCAGGAGCAGCCAGATGATCAGCTACATTTAGCATTTGGATCTTCTGAAGAGACCAGCAGCACCTCAGAGTGCTGACAGAGAGTGAGTTCTCACACCACAGCAGGCAATCATAAACGGAATGTCAGGCTAGCAAGTTCTATGCATACAATGTGGGATGTGACAACCAGTAAAAGCTACTGTGGGATAGAAAAAAGCACCATCTATACCATACTCCTCTGGTAGTATTAGCTTTCCAGAAAAAGGCTAGGAAAAAATCCAAAACTTTGACTCCAGTCTATTTTGGCTGTAAAAGGAGGTTGTTTTTTTTGTCAGTACAGACTCTTTCTGTTACTATTCACAGGGGCTCAGCCTGTCTAGCACTGGAAGCTGCCATGAGGCAGTGCAGCCATGTTCCAAACAAAATTAACTCCATCTCCTCCAACACTGGGAGAGATGGTGTACTGCGTATTTCAGTGGCACTCCATATGAATCCTTTGCAGTGGATCTGTTAGCTCTTTCAACACCACCCCTTTAAAAACTGTCTCTCTATTTTTAAGAGCTGAAGATCTGCAGCTTTTCAGAAGTGCTTTCTTTTAAACAAACCAACACTTTTTTTTCCCCTCCCCTCAGAAGAAACAGTGTTTTAGCAACTCTGATATGGTGCTAGAGAGGGCTAGTTTTAGCTACAGGTACTGGACATTTAGATGACATCAGCCGGTAAGTCTTTCAGAAGTATCTAAGATAGTCAAAACGTTGACCTGGAGAAAAAAAGCTCCATAAGCTATTACCATTCTCCTCAGGCCTCAAATCCCCTTGAACTATGCAGTTTCAGCTTTCTACAGTGAAACAAAACCTTAAAGATTGATAATAATGACTGAGATATTGATTTATTTTTGCAAATTAGAAAGCAATTAAATATTAAAGTGAGCAAGAATACAACATCCTAAAAAGTGCTGTGTTCATCTGACAAATGAACATGGCTTTATTTATTCATGGTTACCCTTTGTAGTTGAATTCTAAATATTCATTGACAGATTTTATAAAATAAAAATGGAACTTCAATAACTATTTCTGCTAAAACCCAGAATTTTTAAAGTATGCTATTTTGTTTTACGAATTGCACTGTGAAAGTCCCTCCAACAGTTTTCTTCATCCCTTTCCTTCTAGTATTTCTTAACCTAAATTTTCTAAATAGGTCACATTTGATTTCTTAAATTACAAAATTCAGAGCAGTGAGCTACACAGACCTCCACTCTGATCTTGATTCTATTCCTTGTTATGTTTAGAAGAAGGTAAGCACCTGAGTATTATTTTAGAATGATCAATTCATCCCTAACCTCCAAAAGGAAAACACTTGCTAAATTTTAGTGGATCCTCTTAAAACTTAACTCTGTCTCAACATAACTAGACAATGTGAATCTGGCATTTATCTATATGGCAAACAAATCATCCCTCCACTTCCTCACATACTCACAATGCTGAAAGTTTCAGAAAAAGCTAAAAGTTGAAATATATACAGAATGTATGGAATTTCAGAGAAGACTGTAATTATGGAACTTCAGAGATTCCTTCTTCTGTGACAAATATTTATGGCTTTACAATGTGCAAACATCAAATTAAAAGAGCAGTATTTTCAGTATACTGTTGTGACCTTCAGAAGTAATGCACAAAAATTACATACTACTACTTTCAAATTCCTGTTTGGGAGGTTTTCCTTAAATCCAGGGACTACACTATCCTACTCGTGGTAGAAGATTTCTCATTCCTGCCATGTATCAGAAGGTGTGCACTACTAGTGAAATTTATAAGACAAGCTCTTGTGGAAGCTGCATTTCTGTACTGATCAGTAGAAGAATTTTAAAAGAATTATTCATGTATGTTGGATGAAGTTTTAAACTAGTTTTTAAATAATTTTGTTCTAATTGGCAAATCCATAGATGAAAGGGTGCAAATGACTCTTTGTCATCTTGCCGACTGCGTTCACCTAAAGAGGACAGAAAAGAGCAGAGACTTTCTGGGTCCTTCTAAATTAAAGACACCCATTATAACGCTGCTTAGTCACCTTCAGTTTTCTGTGCTGCTGTACTCTCCTAGACTGCCAACAGATCTAATTCCCAAAAGAATCTGTCTTCTAAACTTTCTTGTTTTGGCCCCAGTGAAAGGGCAGGCATACAGCTGCTCTGCACAGGCCCGGCCTCTAGACCCAGTAAAACAAGGATAGAATAACATACAACAAGGGTCTCTGAGACTTTTTTGTGACTGCTGTCTGTATCTTTAGGTTCTTACCATAACCCTGCTGTTGTCCTGGATAGCCTTGCTGGCCAGGATATTGCTGCTGTTGTGGTGGATAACCCTGCTGTTGGGGTGGTCCTTGATATGCATCTTGCTGCTGACCGTATTGTGAGTTTCCTGTAAGATGATTGCAAGAAAGCAAAAACTTATAAAGATACCTATTTTATTATTTTTTTTCTCCTTCTAAGATGCACAGCCAACAACACAAGAACAAAATGAAAATGCAATATTGATTTCAAAAACTGAACAAAACAAAGAAAACTCAAACCAAACAGAAGGAACTCGGCCAAACAAACTGCAGTTAAAGCCAATTTTGCAAAGTTGAACTGCAGCATTTTCAGCATCTCTGCCAAACGAGCATTACATTTACTGGAACATCACAGTCATAAGATCATGACTATGCTAAATAAAATAAAACAAAAAAAAAAGGACAAAATTAAGGACAGCTACAAGAGCACAGACTAGCTACACAAGATCAGCAAGCTGTTTCCTAACAGCACTATAATTATACAAAATATATACACACACAAAAAGATATACAACTGAACCAACAAATTTATGTTTAAATAAAAATTTCCATTGAGGTAAAAAAAAAAAAACTCTAGAGTGTTTTAGTCATTTTACTGTTGTTAGAAATGGTAAATTGTGGTTATATATTTTTAGGTGTTTGCAAGAAATTATTCTGGAGGCTTCAAGTTCCCTGCAATTTTCAAGACAGCCAGCAACTAGTATTCTACAAGAGCTTTGCATGGGTATAAGTTGTGTTGTGTGAGAATTTCTGTTCCCGTTGCGGGTGGGGGAGGAAAGGGAATGTATGTGCGTATGTGTGTGAAGGTATATAGATACCTCCTTCGTAGTAATGTTGTGAGGAATCCTCATAAGGCCTATCGTAGCCTTGTTCAGGATACGACGGTTGCTGATAACCGTAATCATTATGACCTACATCAATTCGACAAGAGACAGGAAGAAACGTTAATGGCCTCTGAGTGAAAACCCTAAAAATATTGCATTTCTCAGAAAAATGAAAAAAAAAAAATTTTTTTTTTCAACTGGATATACATGAAGAAGAATTTTCAATTGTACTTGCCAAAGACTTATTAATATGATTTCCTTTCATACGAATTAACATGTGACAGGGGAAAAAAAAAGCTTAATGCAGTAGTTCTAGCAACATCACAGCAAGGGATGGTCTTAACCTTCTGATAATCCTTGTTGGGGGAGTGGGGGGGAAGTACTTTATCTTTCACTCAGAAAAAAATGAAAGCATTTAGGCCTTTCACATGTAAATAACCTGAATTAAATTAGAATGAACAAAGAAAGCAATTATCATACTTTGTCTAACACCTGTTCTGCTGATCTCCAATTCAAAAGCATATGCTAAAAGCAGTGTGAAGTATAACAAATAAAGCTCAATAAAGTTATGAACCACAGTCTACATTAAATTCAGCTTTCAAGTGACAGAAAAATAACATTCTCAAGGTTTTCCCTACAAACAAAATTCCTACTTTAAGTCTTACGAGAACTTTTCCTCCTACATTCCAGTCTTGAGTAGATTCATTACAAACAATCCTTCCTATTCAGAGACTACAGGCATCTCTGATTAAGAAACCAGTATATGCAGTAAGCACCCCACCTGTTGTTGGTTTTAGTACAAACATATTTTGTCTTAAAAACAATCAAAATATATCTTGTTGCTAACTTGGTCAAGAAAACAAGCCAAAACTTTATTTTACATTTGAAATTAAATCTTACAAATTTGGAATAAAATTTTGAAATAAGGAGAAAACAGTTCTAAAACTCAGTTGGTCTTTGTTATTAGTTCTGCTATTGTACCATATGTCACTGACTGAATCTTATATGAATACTTAACCATTATAACAAATGTTAAAACACACTGTGTTTGCATTCTATGTAAGAGTAATAATGAGATGATGCCAAAGATGGCTCTTTAGAAGGAACAGGTCTTAGAAGCAATCTGTGTTGTCACAGAGATGTTGATGGTAACACCAATTTGCCCTTACTAGAGTAAATTGCTCTAACCATCTAGCGTTCATGTGTGTAACATAAATGTTCCAAAATTAAAGCCTTAATGAGTTAATGCAACTTGTAAAATAATAACTCTGCATATACATCTCTAAAAATTAACACACGTAAGCTTAAATAGATGCATCTTGATGTATCTTAAAATCAATTTAATGGAAATTAAATTCAAACAACTAACTTGTATCCCTCTATTTGCAGTGAGTAGTTGCTTTGGCAATGACACAGTTTGACTTTGTATACATTTTCAAAACATTAACATATACCACACTCCCTGAACTCCGTAAGATACCATTAAGTTGCACAGTTATCACAGTAGTCATGAGTCAGCATCTTTGTTCTCCCAGTCTCTGCTCAGCCTGAAAACAAGTTAATTTCAACTTTTCTAACTTATAACACAATCCAATAACCTTCAGCACTCCGTATTCCAAGAGGTAGGAGGACAGATTAATGAAATTCAAAGTTTCGGTCTTGTCTTGAAAGCACTGAGGGGACACTTAAGAGGATCCTCAATCTCTTCAGGGCAGGGACCATTTCATTCCTATATACAAATTAAACTAAAGGCCCACACCATAGCAGCAATAACACATTTGTATGACTTACATGAAAACTAAACACTAAGTCAAAAAAATATAATATTTACAGAAAAGCCACATATTTTTAGCAAGTTTTTTCAGTTCAATAAAATTTTTAATAAAAGGATATCGCCCCCTCTCTTATTGATAATAAAGTAATGACTGTTTTAATTCATCTCAATCATACTAGGTATGCTAAGGAACTCTCCATACTTTTAGATAAACCAATTATTCCAATTAATTTTTAAATACTAAAACTGTTGTTAAGAGTTTCAAATGGGAGTAATACAAATTACATGCTTATAGTTGCAAATTTAACTAGTCACAGTAAGTCACAGTAATTTAAACTGTAGTAACAATTCTGAATTTGGAAGGTTTTGTAAATGTGAGGTATGATATCCAATTACTATTCTTGCCTCATCCCTTAATTTTGGGCATATGACTACATTAGTATTGGGCAGGTATAGAAAATGGGAAAGTTAACATTTATGAGAGATTACCATCGGGGTAATATTGCTGGTTCATGCCTTCTGGAGGACCTTGTCCACCATGACTGTATTGGTCCCCATAATAGTCTTCCTGGCCTGAGTACTGCTGTGGTGGGCCTGAAAAACCACAACCAGTCAATACGTAAATAACTTGTTTTCTCTGTTATAAAGCTGCTAATTTCTGATTTTAGTATGAGAAATATTTCTCAAATTTATTCCCCACCCATATTGTTGCATTACAGACAACATATGTAATCTGGTTAAATTAAAAAAAGAAACAAATGTATCTATCTATCTATCTATCTATATATATATATACACACAGAGAGTTGTTTGGCTGCACTACACTGAGAACATATATATATCAAACTTCAGGTTTGAGCTCATTTTAGGAATGTGTATAGCAAACTAAGTGTTAAAAATAAAATTGTTCCTTGTCAAAAAGGACTGGAAAGAAAAAAAAAAAAAAAGAAAAGCAATATTGTGGAACACTGTTCCTTTTATTTGTAATTGAGTGAATTCAGAACTAGAGCAGGTACTCTGTTTCTTTACTGTACCTATCATTTAAATATCAAAAATTCTGCATCAGCATATCTGAGAAGCATAATTTCAGAATGCATAATCTCAGAGTGAACCAAAAAAAAGAAAAAAAAAAAAAGAGAAACATTTGTCTTTGTGTTTCATGGTGATACCAGTAGTCTCTTGCTGCAAGAACCACCCTTAAAAAGTAAGAAAAAGAGTGTGCAAACAAAGTCTGTGACACCAAATGATTTGATCAAAATTTGGTGTAGGCAACCGATGCAAAATAGTTTTAAAAACGGTTATTTAAAATCGATGTAAATATACTGAGGTGAATTTCTACCTTGCTGTGGTGGCCTGTATGGAGGGATCTGTCTCTGACCCATCATGTGATTTCCTTGGTTAACTTGGCCCATCATTCCCATCGGCGGCTGCTGACCCTGGTAGTGCTGGCCACCTGCCTGCGGCATGTTGTACTGCTGGGAGGGAGGCTGCTGGTGCATCATTGGACCTGCAGAAGGGCAAGCAGAAAAAATGTCAAACATTCAAAAATTATTTGTGATTAAATCTTCCCAAAAAAAAACTATGGAAAACCCAACCTTTAAATATGGACCAAACAAGGCTCTGTATTTCTAGTGGTCTCATAAGGATTTGTTGTTTCTGGACCTATTCAAATGCAGGTGATCAATTCAGTAACCAAACTACAAAACAGAAGTCAGCCTAAATAATGCTGCTTTTTAGAAGATTTTTCTCTAAAATCATAGACATTAGTTTACATATGCACAAAGATACTGAAACACTTCTACCAGTTTTGGTTGGTTTGTTTTAAAAAGCATCTTCAAAAAAAAAGTGTAGGTGAAAGCCTGATGGTGAAACCTTGGCCAACCGTAGAAAAATTATTTAACATTTGTGAAATCCTCAGGGCATAGTTTTAATACACACACAGTTGTTGTTATAGTCCACCAACAAGCCACTGAGCTGTTATCACAAAATACACAATTTTATTTAGCCTGCAAAGACAAACCACATGTACCAGTCAGGCAATCTTGCAACAGGCACATGCAGAAAAACCAAAACCAAAAAATATTCTTTCATATCAAGTTGCATCAAGTTTCTGTGAGCCACGGGAAGAAACCAGGAGAGATCAAATACTGTCCATATTTTATCAACTGAGAAAATCTGATTAAGGCTGTACTTGGAGAAATGCAAATTTCAGTAATGAAAACAGACAGTTAAAGAGCACCCTACTGACACCAAACGGCAATGAAAACGATGATTACGCCATTTCATTATATGAGATTGCAGGTTAGACTGATACGTTTAACAAAGCACAGCTTCTGCGCTTCTTCTGTAGTACCACTTCAGAAGAGAGTTATTCCAGTATTAAAAATATGAGGAGAAAAGAGTTGTGACAAGGAGCTAAACTTTTTAAACAGCACGTTAATTCAAACCATTTAACACATACCGCACACTTTATAAAAGTGAAATCCTAAGTTATTTTTTTCCTTTTAAAAAAATAACTTATTTTATAAACTCTAAAGATAACAAGTAACTAGCCTCATTAAAACCCAAAACAAATCATGACACCAAACTAGCAAAGCCACTCCTAGGTGTCATCCCAGGAGGAAGATATCACCTACTTTTCTGTATGCTCAATTTTGCCACTCCATTTAGTATTTTTAAATAAGTAGGTGCTGAAGCACAAGAGAAAAGTCCTGTGTGAAACCACAGTACGGGAAAACTGCCTAGATACAGTCAACAGTGACAATGGATTTCTGTAAGGAAAGGAATACACAGTCACTTACATCCTGTCTATGTGGGGTTATGAGGGAAAGTTAAGACAAATAATTAATGTCTGAATTAATTTGTATGAATTCAAAGTGCTTTAGTTAAATCCCATTAAACCCCTGTGTGGGATCTCTCACTGAGAAATAAAGTGGCCTAAGCTTCATTTTACTCTGAAGACAAATACTGGCCACACTTTAAAAGATCCAGTTATGCTTCTATCCTTCAGCATGGCAAGTTTCTGTTTTAAAGTTTTCTATTTTAAAGTGTAAAAAAAATGGCTTAAATTGAGATATAATTACTTTTCACTTGGCAAAAATATATTCCATTTTTTGATCTTCTAAATGAGTAGGTAATTTAGATTATTCCATTTCACTGCTCTTCTGTTTGGAGGTACTGAGAATCATTAGGCAGCCTTGAAAAAAATAAAAACTTGTTGCCATAATATTCCTAGATCTCAAGAAAGCTTGTTAATTAACAATATTAATATTAGTCACAATACAATGTGATAAAATGCGCTGGGTCCCCATGGTGCAATGTAGAGGTTTTCTGTTTGCTTTTTAAATTAGAACTTCATTAACGCTTTGTAGAGCCACAATGAGAATTCACTACCCTGTATCAGGCTGTGTTGTGTTCCTAACAGAAAGCCTGGCTTCCTTCCAGTTTGGTTTACATTTCGCTCTTATTAAGAAGACACCTAAAAGAATCACCATGGTCTTTATGGTCTCATGGAACATAACCCTTTTATGCAGTAGTTTTGAGGGGTGAGGGAACTTTGAATTTGTTTTTCCTTTAGAAAAATCAAGCCTACAAGAAAGCTACATTTATTCATTGTATAATACTTAATATGACATAAAATCCCAAAACCTAATTAAAACCTAAGACTACTAGTTTTTGATCTAATTGGACCTGGAAAAACTTGAGAAGTGGGCCCAAGCAAATACCAGGAATTTCAGTAAGTCCAAGTCCAAGGTGCTGCACTCTGGGCCAGGGCAGTCCCAGACATGAGCACAGACTGGGAAACTCCTTGAGAGCAGCCCTGTGGAGAAGAACTTCAGGGTACTCATGGGTAGCCCTGAAAAACTGGGCATGAGCTGGCATTATGTGCTCTCAGCTCAGAAAGCCAACCATGTTCTGGGCTGCACCAAAAGAATTATGACCAGTAGGTCAAGGAGGTGATTCTGCCTCTCTGCTCTGGTGAGACCCCACCTGCAGTGCTAGTGTTAGCTCTGAGGTCCCCAGCACAGGAAAACCATGGACCTGTACAAGCAAATCCAGAGGAGGGTCACCGAGATCATCAGAGAGATGGAGCATCTCCCATGAAGATAGGCTGAAGGAGCATGAAGAAGAGAAGGCTTCAGGACGATCTCATTGTGGCCTCTAGTTCCTGAAGGGTGCTTATAAAAAGAAGGGAGAGGGACTTTTCATACAGGCAGACAGTGTTAGGACAAGGGGTAATGGATTTAAATTGAAAGATCCAAATCAGTCTTAGGCAGTCAGTGAATGTATAAAGCAAGCCAGACAACAGATGAAAACTGAACTGCTCATTGTTCAATATAACTAGCCTACATTATCAAGAATACACCACGTTTCTGTTTAGTAGGTGTAGACAACTTTGAAATAAGGAGTCGAGAAAAAAAAACCTCCCTGTGCTCCAACCAATATCTCATAAGAAGGTCTCATGTATAGGGAAGAAAAGGTATGTGGATTTAAGCAAAAATGGGTTTCTATCTGATCTTGTAAGTGCAGTGACCCAGTGGCAGCCTCCTGACAAGGGAGGACTTCAGAAAAGTGACTATCTTCTAATTTTCACAAATGTAAGATAAATAGAAAGAAACAGAAATGCAAACTAAAAGTAGGTCTTAGACAAAGCTAACAAATCAGAGATCAGAAATGCATTAAGGATGAAAGAGCTGCAGAAAAGTTTACTGGTATAAAAATGTCTCCTAGTGTTGTCCCCTCCTCTGAAACTCAGGTACTGGCACTAAATGCTATGAAAGGACAAGATAACTTCTGACATGGTTGAAACTTCTAAAGAAGCAGAGGAACTACACTCACAAGTGAACTGGTGACTGCTGTTCTGACTGGGAACAGGCAGGTATGACCACAAAGCAGCAGTAAAAGCTATTATTTCTTTGGTCTTCAAAATTACGTTAGTCTTGTTACTCAGAAGTCTATTCTCTAGGCATTTCACAACGTGAACTTGTATTGATAAAGCAACTGGTTATCCACATCTAGAGTACCAGCAAAGTCCAGAATGCCAGACTTGACATGATCAATCTCATTGCTGTGTCCACTGATACAAAATTAACAAAATATAGACTGTTGTAGCAGCCCTCAGCAAAACTTTTTCTCATTTCTCTACAAATGTTTACAAAAAAATGCTTGTTTTTAAACATAAGTGATGGCTGTAACTCTTGCAAGAGCTAGCTTAGAAACTAAAGGGTAAATTTAACTCGACAAACGCTACAATTCAGATGTACTTGGTTAAATGAACCAAAATCTTTAAGCTGTTTTAACAGGACAGGCAGTTCAAACACTATCTCAAAAGACTTGGAGGATGCAAACCTTTTTGCTACTCCTATTGCACGCCTTAGGCTGTAAATAAAGATAGTAAACACTCTTCCACACTTGCTTACTCAAAAGTTCTCATCTCAAACTAAACTGTAATTTCGGGGATCATTTAAAAAAGCAGTATACAAAATGTCATACAAAAAAATTCCGTAGTTACCATTGTTGCCTTTCACATTTTACACCAGGGAAGAAAGATGAAAGAACAAGCTCTGTGGCAGCTGTTTGTTTCTTGTTTTTTCATGACAAAACTACAGTTGTCTTCTACAGCAAGATATCCTACAAATCCAGCTATAGAATGACGGCGTTTTAGAATGTGGTGGCAATTTTATTTCCCTTTAATGGGTTAGATGTCAAAAAAAATTGAGACTGTCTTGCTTTCTTCATGACATCTTGACTACGGTAAGAAGTCACAGTATTGAAACGTAAAAGTTTCTGCTTACATGAGAAGGAACAGATGGCAAGACATTCACAAAAGGTACTGAACCTCAGAAATCACTTTATCCTGGTCTGCCACATGCTGAACATGTTTATATTTCAGCTAACATCGGATGTTCCTATCTTTATGCTGCTTGCTTTATGTGGACAACAAGAGAACAGGAATCTGCATCTGTCTCATCTCTGCTGTCTCTATGATCTCTTCATATTTGCTTGTAAGTAAAAGAGTTCTCAAATTTTAAAGGAATTTTTTTTAAGTTTATATAAATGAAATTCACTAAAAACAATCTCAGCATCAGATTTGGTAACTGGTCTTCCTGGAAATTATCAATCAAGACAATATTCTGTTACAGAGTTCACCTGTTGAAAGTAACCTAGCTCCTTTCCCTTGCCCCAGGCAATATATAATGCTCAGCAAATAACAACTGGGAGTTTGGCAACTTTGCCCCAAGCACTTCTGGCAAGGGAACCGAATCCTAGCAAAAGGATCCAAGAAACACAGTCTCTGAGATGGCCAAGCTTAGCAAAAGGATCTGAGAAACAGTTTCTCAGATGGCCAAGCTATAATTTCCTGGTCCTTACTTTAAAAGTGTATTGATTCTACTGTTTAATATTATTATTTTTCTCAAACTGTGAAAGATTTGTTCAATATAAATAAGGGGAATTTCCATGTAGTTTTCAGGTGTCAATAAAATCATGCTTACACCTCCCCTTTGAAAACTCAGAAATTGACAACTTGAAATGTTTTGTTCAACCTAAGTAGCTTCCCATACAAAAGAAAAAATGCATCCATAAGAAAGGACTTTATTCCACATTCACCCAGTTCCTGCTGCTTCCTATCTGTTCCAAAAAGGTAGCCAATATTCCTTGCGGATGTCCCAGGCTGCTAAAATAGTTTTTTAATCGAGTCACCTACAGAATCTTCCACTTAAAACATTCTGCTTCCTAAATCCAAAATTACTAGAATTCCTCTTTTAACTAGACTGACTATATAAAATAAGTACCATGACAACTTTGCTTCTCATTTAAGGTATTCCTCTGGCTAGCATTTGATAAACTAGTGCAAATCAATAATTACTTCACAGTGGAGACAGAAAGCAAATCCAACGAGTTCTGTTAATACACATTTTATTTCTTAATTATCCTTTTTTCACTTTTTTCTTACTAACACCATCTGCCTCAAAAAGAGTATATACAGCAAGATGCTTTGCTAGCAAACACACATACAAAGTTATGCTAAAACCACCCAAGCGTTAGATCAAACCTTTCTGTGTGTTATGGTGTCTATGATCTATTATGTAACACTACGCTTCCTTTTTTTCCTCTAAAAGTACTGGCTTCATTCAGTATACAGCAGATATTACTCACTGAAAAACTATTTCAGTATTTTGTTTCCTCCTAATTGTTCATGTGAGACGCCATGCCTAGCAAACACTGAAGACAGAATTATTAATTTACTAATTGGTTTTCTTATGGTACCTATAAGTAAAATGTCCAAATCTTCATAATGAATATACTTTCACAATACTCTCGTGAAATCAGATGGTACCACAACCTTACCATCAGATTCATTCCTCTTCAGATGAGAAACCTACGTGGGGAGAGATTAAGGTCAAAAACATCTACTAATTTTTAACAGCCAACTTGAGACGCTAAGACCTCATCTTGAGGAATATTTATAATTATATTTAGCTAGTGCTGTTATTAATTGACAGATGTAGTAGTAGGATGTCTCATTCTCAGTATGGATCATCCCTTTAAGACAAAGAAACAAAGCATGCTTTGGGGTTCACAAATGTCTCCTGACAACAATACTAAGGTTTATTTCTGTTTCTGAACTGTAGGACATGCTACCAGTTAAGAAACCTTTGGGTCACAATCTATTTATTCCCTTTTTATTAAACTGCACCAAATGCCTTGACAAACAGCTCATTCTTGATTCTTCACTTAGATGAGAACCACACAGTGTCAAGGCTTGGCTGGGACCTCTGCCCAGTCAGACTGGAGCTCGGCTACCTACCTAAATCTCTCACGGTCTCACAGATTTCTCTGTCATTCTCTGCCCTGCTGTCTTGTCAAGAGAGTGAAGATACAAAAATACTACCTGTAATTTGCCACCAAATTTCAACACACATGTAAAAACTATGAGCAGAAAATGTAGGAAACGCACTAAGCAGACCCGATTGGGAATAATCTTAGGTCAAAAACCTTAGCTACCAATACATAATAAACATGCACATCTTCAGACTTGGACTTCCTCCCTCACAGGTATCCAGAACAGTATTTTCATTCAACAGCAAATAGAACCCTGCTTGCATCACAGACAAGTTTCAAAACCTCACTCTAAAGCAAGGGGCACTTGCACTCCTACATTTATATATGAAGCGCTCTATTTACTAACATTTTCAGGAGATATTGAAACATTTTGAGGAATATAATTTTTCATGCCACTGTCAGAAATGGTTCTCTACTTCTGTGAAACCTCTGCAAAAAAAGACCATCAGCCTTGTAGCAGACGCTTGGAAAAGAAAAAGTCTCAGCCTAAAGGGTCAAAATTTGGCAGAAACAAAGGTACAAAATGTGAAAGCCTACTGTGGCCCTAAGTACAGGCAACAGCATCGTTGCTCTAACTACAGATTTTGCTCTTGTTCTTCAACCTATGATTCGGTTATTTTTTTTCTGCCTAATTCCTAATGAGTAATTTCCAAGTCTGACAGAGCACTGAAAACACAGCAGAGGAGTATTACAAGGAAGAGTAAAGAGCACTACTTTGAGACGTAATAACCACTAGTCCTAAATTTTAAGCCAGTCATACAAAATCATTTGCTCACACAGAACACTACATAACTATTGCTAACTCTGCAACTAAGAAATCTGAACTGAGCAGGTACAGGACTTCTCCCAAGCATCTTAAGTTTACAAAATTACTCCTTTATGTATTACCCAGAATACACGGATAATTTGTCAGTTCAGAAAGACGGTCAAAAATATTCCCACTTAGGATGATTTCCTCTGCTATGTACCTATTTTTCATACTGTGCTGCTAAAATTTAAGAAAAATGCTATTAACAGTGTGGATGATGGACTCAGACTTCCCACTTTCTGTACTGGCTAGAAAAGTGCAGAAGCAGCTGTTTCATCATGACTTAGTTTTGGTCTCTCATTAAGTTAGTCTTTTATCTGTTTTGAACCTTCTTGTGATCTACTAATCAAACTGATCACTATGACCTGTTCTGTTTGTAAACCTCAGGAACAGATGGTATCTATATAAAAAAAAGTGGAGTTTTGGTCTTCAAAGAGAGTACACTGTAATAAGAACTACCTATGCCACTGGCGGATTATTTTTTCTAAAATGATCAGGGAGAGAGAGCCTTGGAACAAACCCCACATTCTTCTAAAGCATCAGAAAAGAGATCAAAACCTTGACCCAAGTTGTATATCTTTTATCTAATATATCCGTAAGAGTTCACACTTAGTGGGGTAAAAAAACATACTTGCTGCAAACATGGCAGAAGCATTTTTTTAAAACAATTCTGCTGTAGGTGCTATGTCCAAATCCAGTGTAGTAAGAGACTAAACAGGTAAGCTGAAAGTACTGCTTGCTGACTTTTAAAGCACATTTATAAGAATACGCAGTACATATACAACTTATTAATTTGCTGTGCTATGACTCTACTGCAATATTTTAACTCCACAACGTCCTTGCACTTCAACAAGGACATCAACAAATCATTATCAGTTTATGCAATGAAAATACCTTAGATACAAAATTAGTTTTGATTTTTACTATGTACACAAGGACATCTCATGAAAAGAGCAGGCAATATCAGATTTGTTCCTGGAACTGAATTTTACCTAAGATTAATAGACATTCCATGCTAAAACAGCACACAGCAGAAACCCAAGATTAACCAGGTATAAAAATCTGAGGGCTACCTGACTTTAATTTTTAAATTTACCCCAGACTTAAAAGTAGAGATATATTTCATCAACCTGAACAATAACAACACTTAGCTAGAAGTGTAAAGTCTGAAGACGATAAACAGTAGTTCAAGCTTATAACTGATGTAAGCAGATCCACTCCCAGATTCTCACACAATATCTGAAAACAGTTCAATGTCTGCAAATAAATAAGAAGTCCAAACACAGGTACAAATGCATTTAGAGAGGGAAAGTTACAAGATTAGACCTTTAAAAAAACACCTGTACCCCAGATGTTTTCTTTTTACAGAAACTAACAAACACCTCACTTACCTTGGTTTGGTTGCATATTCATGTTTGGTCTGGGACCGTAGTTGCCCATCGGCTGTCCCTGGCTCATAGTCATCTGATTCTGCACTGGCATACTCTGTGAGGATGGCACTGAGTGATTATAGCCACCCATTGACCCATGGCTACTTGAAGGCATGTTCATAGAACTGTTCGTCATATTGAGTTGGTTAGGCCCAGGTCCTTGCATAGGCATGTGGTTAGGTCCTTCAGAAGAAAGAACAGGGAAAAAGGTTCTACATTAAGCATCATAAAGCAAGCAAATGTAGTCACACTGAATCACAAAACTAAATAAAAGTCATTAAACACAACTACATTAAAACAAATTAAAACACAGTTTTCATGATTTCCCCACTTGAAAAAAAAAACAAAACACAAAGTTCAGCTCTACTATGCAATACATTTTCTGAGCAGCTGAAAGGTGTAAATTAAAATATAGCTCATCTTCTATCCATATCACACACAGAACTATTCTTTTTAGTACTCACACAACACCCCCTGAATTTCAAACAGAATTGCCCAAGACCAGTATAACAGCCAGGTTGGTACCTCCACCACAGCTGCAACTATTACAACAGCTGTAACATTTCCGTGTATTCAAACACCTATATTAGACACTTTTCTGAAATTAACAGTTATTTATTATTATTTTTAAACAGGCAATATTAACATTGGCATGGTACAACTACACAGAATCACAGAAACATTTTGGTTGGAAAAAACCACTAAGATCACCAAAACCAAACATAAAGTTAACACTGCCAAGTCCACCACTAAATGCTAACTTAGGCTGTGACTTTCACTCAAATGACTATACAGTCACCCATAAAAGATAAAGAAGGTGAAAACACTCCATGGAGTCACTAACACAACAGTAAAGGCTTTTACGGAAAGCCTATAGGTCAAACTCCTTCTTCTATAGAGCTGTTTTAATGCCCCTGTAGATAAAAATCTAACTAAAACTTGTTTATTGCAAGAGTAGGACTCCCGAGTTTATCTCCTGAGGAGGGAGTAAGTGATAGTGGTAACACATTACGATTTTTTTTTCCTGGATACTTTAATCACTTTTTTAAAAGAATGACATGTAAATGGAAAGCATTAAGTGACCTTTGTTGGCAAACACTGTCATCACCTTTCCTGTGCATTAGTGAAAGAACAACCTTGGAAAACAGAGAAAGGTGTGAAGGAAAGAACAAAGCAAAAATGTTAAAGACAATGTGCTGCATTTTTCCTACTTCTAAGTAAGGAGGAAAATTTCAACACAATAGAAAATCACCAACACTTTTGATTTGTAATGGTACTGGCATTGCAGTGATTCAACTCACATGTGACCATTCATGTGTACAATAAAAATGACTGAAGGCATATTTAACATTTCTGAACATACAGTCTATAGCCAATATTCTGCAACTGTATTTAGAGATTAGTAGGGTGGGAGATGATTATTGGAAGGACAGACACCAAATTATCAGTTCAACTTGTAAAGATGCAAAGGAAAAGCAACCTGTTCATAAAACCCATGAGGCCAACAGCATCTTTTCACCTTTTATTTCCCCTCTTCCTGATAACACAGGTTGGATTTGGGTTGTTCTCTGAATTAAAGCTACTCTCAATGGCTATTCTAACAAGCCCAAACATTACAATACCACGTGGTCAGTTTACTCATTACTTCAGTTGGGATAGGTGAATAAATACTAGGACTACAACCAATAAGAGGTGTGACTGGATGTAACTATGACAAGTTACAAAGTAAATGAAATGGAAGGATTATGCCTATGACAAGCACCACATGAAGAGCCTCTGAAGATATGCACAACCACAGTCCGTGACAGACTAGGTCAACTGTAAACAAGGCAAATGTTAGTATGTACCAATTTCACAAGGAAGATGGTACTATTGCTAAACATGCCACGGGTTTTCCGTTAAGCTACAAAAGCCTAAGAAATCTAAAAGAAACTACGCCAGTAGAGTTGTAGGAAGGCTGTGACTTGTTTATGTATTTCCCAGTGGAAATTTTAAAAAACCCAAAACCAAAAAACAACACCCCCCCAAACTAGAACAAAAAAAACCCAAACAAACAAAAGACCGAACAAAAAACCCCACCACCTACACACCTGTGCCTTCAGATGTAAACAGCTCCCCAAGTCCTGTCCTGATTTAAGAAACAACTGCACTAACCTAGGGTAGAATGAAGGCTGAAATAAGGAAATAAGAGAGCCATACAGAAGGTCAGAGAGACGATACAAACTGACCTGCAAACAAAAAGATGCAGAGGAGAAAGGTAACAATGATTAATGAACACAGCTACTAAAGCCAACGTGAAGAAACAGAGAATAAGTTCAAAAACACGTTTATCCCCTCACCCTTTTCAAGATGTCTTACTGAAATGAACACATAGACTTATTTTGTCAAGAAAAAAGAAAAAGCTGAAGCTAGAAGACAAGGATAAAGGAAAAGATAAGACCAAAATATCAAAAAGCCTTGCAAATGAAAAATAATAAAAATACACTTTACAAACAATTTTTTTTTTATCATTTGCCAAATACTTCATGGGGCTCTCTTGCACATAAGGAAAAAACAATTGAAATAGGAAGAGAATATAAATGAAGTATCTGCACTTTACTGCTTTAAATATAGTAACAATTAGATTTTGTGTTTTAATAAAGTTAGCAGAGTAAACATCTGTCTTGACTACAAACAGAAGTCCTTCTTCCTCTTAAACACTTATAGACAGCACCTTAGCTCTGAGAAGCTGTAAGCCAGACTAAGTGCATTTAAGCCTACATTCACAAGAAGGAAAGAAAACTTTGAGAGAACTTGTTGGTAACACAAAAGCACCTGTTACTCAGGAAGGTCACCTACCAGTGTAAGGACAAAGGTCAGAGAACCCTACAGCTAGCCTAAGCTTTCCACTTTTTACACATGATGAAATCAGGAAGATAACTTGCCACCAGCACAGCTCATTTCATCATCTCCTTCCAAATCCCGACCACCTTTACTTTGCATCACACAAACTCTCAAAGTAACTCTTCAAACAGGAATTTTTTCGTCTACAAACCACAATCTGTCACAGGTACAGATAACTCTCAATTTTACCACAGGCTGAAAAAGGCTTGCCATAAGTGTCTTCCCTGGTACGAGGATACTGACATTCATTTGTCAGGGGATGCAATTAATGGCCTCAGCAGCACTTCAGGTTCTGAATTAACAGAACATAAGTATGAGAAAAAACGTCCTTTAAACTAATGGGACAGGTCTAAAGGAGAACTTTAAGTTGACTCATGTCCTGACCATCACTAGACAGTTCTTTTAATCAATCCTTCCACACATACTCAGGTCTGTGGAAGCCCCAGGTCAGATAAGGCCTCCTAGAAATCCCTAGCTTGCACTTTTTAAGAAACTGCATTTTATTTCTTCCAAGCTGGTCAGGTTGTTGTCAGCCCTGGATTCTTTCAGTTTATATATTAGGGACTTTATTCCTCTTAGACAGATTATCTCCTCAGATATTTAAGGGTTTGTATCTGGTTTCTATTACAAAGTGTCTATGTAACTTCAGAGTAAACGCCTTAAAAGAAGCAAATCCATACTCTGCAGAAATTACCAGAAATATGCCTCTGTGAAATACAGAAAGGTTCACATGCAGGTAAACTAACAAACACTTAAAAAATATGTGTAATTCAGCTATATACTTACCAAGACGATTCTGTTTCCCTTTTCTAACGCCTACCTATGAAATTATTTTAGCATGTCCTTCTGATATTAGAGACGCCCTCATCCTAAGCTGTTTATCTTTACATCCTCAGAGACAACCTCAAACTGAGAAGGAAAGAACAGACCTTCAAAAAAGGGAATATGTTGGAAAGGCTAAATTAAAGCTTAGTTGGAATCTGTATTTAAGTATCTGTCTAGGTAAATACCAAAACAAACCTATTTACCTTTCACATATTTTCAGAAGAGCTCTTTTCTTATTCTATCTAATTACAAAATATGTATGTTTAAGGAGTGACTTTTCTCCCTCGTGGCTCTGCAGTGAAGTCATTATGCTCACATTGTGACTTAGTAATCCTTCTCCTTGGAAAAGATCACTATAATAACAATAATATGATTACACTTGAGGGTCAAAGAGACTGATTTTTGAGAGGCAATGCTATTCTCCATGGGAACTGATGGATTTTAGATGGATAAAGGACTCCACAATCAAAATATCTCTGCCCTAATTAGGGAGCAGCATATATTGCTTTTTACACTTCCAAATGCAGACCATGACCAACATGTATGATGAAACTAACTTCTTCTCTAGATTGTTTATTACACTTCTTACACACGGCCTCTGGAGGTTATTCAGCTACTCTTTCAGAAAAGCTGCCACTTATCAGGTCCACTTTATCAAGATTTGCACAGAAATGAGGGACTACAGCAATCATTTTATTTTTTACCTTATATTAAGTTTTGCAAAGTTATTTACTGTTTCCTGTCATAGCAGTTTATCCTTGTCACCAGTAAGAGATGAAATTAGCTCAGTTGGTTAGAACATGGTGCTGATAACACTCAAGGTTGTGAGTTTGATCCCCCTATGGGCCACTCACTTAAAAGAATTGAATTAGGTGATCCTTGTGTGTCCCTTCCAACTCAGAGTATTCTGTGAAATCTGTGAATTTTCAAGGATCTTTTGACAGTAGTTTCCTTTCTTGAAAGTATCAATACCTCGAAGAGTGTTTGTATGAAAAGTTTCTCCATACAAAAAAGAAAAGAGGAAAAAAAAAAGAGTCCTGAACAAAAGCAATCCTGGGAATGCAATTTTAAGCTGAAAGCCATTTCGCATGAAATAGGTAGTATGACTTTACGAGTGGAAATTCTGGAATACAGCCTCTATATAAAGCAGTAAGCTTTTCCACGGCCTCCTCCATGGCTGCTAAAGGGAACAGTTACCACAAAGCCAGTACTGGTAGATACAATGTGGATTTTTATCATCTTCCTTCACTGCTTTGTTTCTGCCTTCCAAAGCACTTTTCTTTTTATTACAAAACAGGATGGCATAGAAACTGACTTAAAATTTACACCTATAAGAATAATCTGAAGGCCATTCCTTTACAAATCCCTTATGATTCAACACATCTTCAATAATAAAGAACACAGAGGATTAGTGGAAACTGGTTGATTTTCTGTACAAAAGCAAAAAAAAAAAAAAAGACAAACCAACAAAAACATTTACCCAAATCAGAAACACCCACTTTCAGATGTACCTATTTTATTATTATCTAATTATTTAGCTAGAATATTTTCACATTATCTTTTTATGGAAGGATTTGTGTTCACTCAGCCACAGGCCAATACCTTTCCCCAATAAGCCTTCTAAAGCCAGCTGTACTGCACGGTTTCAAACAGACTAAATTTAGCCAGTTCTGTTCATCAGAGGAATGCTGTGTGTCAGCTACATCAAAGCCCAAGGGCAGCCTGATAAACACTGAATACAGGTCACGTAGCTCTGTAGCTAACAAACTCTAAGAGAGCTTGTACTCGGGGGCATTCAAAGCAGTTTTGTCATCAACAATCTAGTATCCCTTGAGCCCCCATGTCGTTTCAGTTGCCAGGCAACGCTGGTGTTAATGTCTTAGAGGAGAAAAACTTACCAGGCATCTGGCCGTTCATCTGGTTCTGCATGTGTGGTGCAGGAGGGCCCCCACCTACCATACCATCTGAAGACATGTTGTGCGAGCGCGGAGGTGGGGGAGGGCCGCTCTGACTCATCCCTCCCGGACCCATAGGCATATTCTGTGTGGGTGGCTGAAAGGAGACAGTTTAGTCAAACACGAGAAGCAGTTAGTCTGACAAATATATTATATGTACATATGGTACAGCAGTTGCCTATATTGTTCAGCGGGGTATGAAAGAAAGCACTGAAATGCATTTTTTGCTCTTTCTGATACATTTTAACTCCTCCCAACATTACTTTTGGCAAAACATTTAACATTTCAATCAATTTTACATGAAGTATTACATGCAGACAACACCACAGCACCTTCGAGCACCGCTTTAAAATAAAAAAAACACAAATCAATGCCTCATTAAAAAATTACATCTGAACAGTTCAAGACTGCTGGAGTCACTCCCTCACAAACACACAATAGCTTTCCTTCAACAGAGAAATAAGTCTTCACTGTAATTCTCTCACATCAACAATTTGTTGCCGCTAACAGACCTTGCACAGGGACAAAACAGGTACAACATGAGATGAAAGCTTCTGAATGCTCATAGACCAGCAAAAAATTTGCACCTGGGTGTGGTAAAACACTAGCGATCTCTTCCCCATTCTCCCCCGAAGCGCTGAAGGCCTAGTTCATAATTCCGTGCCAAACACCCCCTACAGACTGGAAGCACATTAGTGCTGGCCTCCAAAGGTCCAGAGACAGCTGCCTAGAAAGGATGTTTTTGGCAAATTTCCTAATGAAATTGTGAGGAAAATAACTGAATAACCTTGAGAGTTCAAAGAGGGAGAGCAAGAAAAACAATAAATACAAGGGGGAATTTACTGGTAGGTTTTATTCACGGCAATGTAAGGAGATGCAGAAACTGCTAGTAGCCAGCTTCACTTTCCTACTAAAAACACCTGTGAGACTCTACAGTCCTCCTCACATACCTTAGCCAAACACTTTCAGGGGAATAAAAGTCATCTCTGTGAGAGTGAACACCTGGCTCTCTGGCTTTTGAGGATTCTCTCTACAGGCCATAACTATCCACGAAAACCCCTTTCCATGACACAACCACATGTCCATTTTTCAATGTTTCTCTTCTTCGGAAAGAACCAAGAGTGTGAACCCTAAGTTCCTGTCTAGCCCAGTGTCCTCTTATGCCTACACCTGCTCATCAGGAGGTTCATAAAGACAAAGAACAATGCATTGGTAAAAAGGCTTTCCCAATGAGTGTGAGGCAAGACCCCTTCTTAGCCTTGGAGACAGTAACATCAGGGTTACACAGACACACACATATTTGCTTGCCAAGGGAGGGGAGTGAACAGTACGGATTTATTGTCTCAGTGCTTCTTCACATACTTCAAGTGGGTATCATTTTCCCTGCAATACTTTTAAGAATTCCTCAAGAACATAGGCGAAGCTTTTTCTCAACAGAAAGAAGGAAGGAGATAAAGAAAAATGTAAGCAAGTGGGTAAATTCTCTTACTAAATTCCTTTCATTCATCCACAGTGAAAAGAATGACATTTTATAAGCAAGTTCCTTCCTCATCCTATAGCAGAAGTGGCAGAAGGTAGAGAAAGTAAGAATGAAAGGCGGCTCTACTCTCCGAACTGCTTTATTTGGTTGTTCTTCCTCCACTAGCGAGCAACCAAAGCAAGGTTGCTTCACCTCAGTTAAATCTTCCTTCCCCTCACTTTCAAAACTCACTATCGTCCTACTTCTGCATGTAACAGAAATTATCTAAAACTGATATTCAGAGAAACAAACAAAAAAAGAAAACAGACTATTTTTAATTTTTATTTAGAAAGTATGTTTAGGAATACCAGCAAAACCAACACACTTGGTACCTCCACATGAGCAGCCAGAGCTCAGAGACTAACAGTAGTCCCATGTTAGCAAACTGAGGGCAAAGTCAGAAACCAACCAAGCTGAAATGTTTCCAGAATTAAAATGAACTTCTTAGATTCCAAGCATAAAACATTAGCAAATCCAATGTTCCTACAACACGATAATGAAAAATACTATAAAGTACTAAAAAAGATTAGACCCTACCTAGGTTTTAGCTATCCTGTAGGTGATAATGCATAAACACAGGCACGCCCCTATGCATGGAAAGAGGGAAGAAAAATAACTTCAAAGGTTATCTGAGAAAAACTACATTCCAACTCTAACATTTAAGTCTGGAAGTTTTCAAAGCTACTCTCCTTTAAGACAAACACTGCAGTTATCAAAAAACCCGCATAAGAACACAAACACGCAAGGACAGGGGAAAAAAGTATTAAGAACTTTAAAAATCCCATTAGATACAAAAACCTGCAAGAGACTTCACAAACCACAGGGAATTAAGAGAACTGAGGGAGTAATTAAAAACACTCAAAAAGGTACAACCAGAAAATAACTCAGCAAAAGGAGCTCCTGGATATAGAAGCAGCCCAAAGACCTGTGTGAACTCACTTCAGATTCTTGAAAATAAAGCAAGAAAAAGGACGAAACTGCTAAAAAATTCCAATCTTCCATTACAATAAACTACCCTATAAGATGACTAGAAGGTAGACAAACACTGTACCTCTATTTATAAAAAAGTTGTGGGACCAATTCTAGGAATTATGTGCTCCCTGGGCTACAGGTAAAATTATGAAAATAATTAGAGTACCATAAAATGCCAAGGGTAAAAATAAAGATGACTTAGTAAAGTGTCAATAAAGTAAAATCTTGCTAATCTATTAGAAGTTTTTTAAAATATAAATTAAACCACCTATATGCATATTTAACAAAATCTTCTTAATACAAGTTTTTTGACAAAGCCTTTTTGCTCAGGGGTACACACTTGCAGTGATCAAAAACTGCCCAAAGAAGTTGAAAGAATAAAGGAACATATAGAGGGCTCCTGAAAATATTTCTTAGTAAATGTCAACATCTAAAGATACTGCACCAGTACTGAACAGAAGGTGCCAAGTAAAATTCAACAGAGATAAATATATGGCAAATACACTGAACTCTGAGCCATTCTTTCTTCAGAAAGAGGAAACTCCTATTGCCATTAACCCAGAGAAAAAATAAATTACCACAACACAGACAGTTTGCTCAGGGGAAAAAAAAAAATCACAAAAAACTCTCCAAGAAAAAACAAACAGAAAACTCCAAAACGCATAAAAACTATTCATAATACTCGTGGTCACTTTCTGATTATCGTCAGTACTTGATATATCAAAAGTAATGTACAATATGAAAGAAAAAAAAGACCAAGGTATTTGTGATCATGATACGCATTCAGTTGGGGAAAGCAATCACCAAAAGATACTGTAAAAACAGAAAGATTCTGAAGATAGGTAATAGTGATTAAAAATTTTGAATGTTATCACCTGAAACTAGTAAAAAAGGATGGGTGTTTTTTTTTAAATATAAGAAGAAATTTAACGTAAGAGGATATGACAGAAATACAACTTAATGTATGACACATACAAAAAGTAGATCCTTCAATTTATGGTTTAACAACAAAAAAAAACCTCAGGAGAAGAGTCAGTAAATGGAGGAATAACATTAAATATACAAGGCACCACATAAATTATATAAACCTGAGGAATTCATTAGCACAAGGCACCAGAACAAAGTTTAAATAAGGTTCAGAGATAATTAAACATACATATATGCAACAGAAACAGTTATACAGAATATTACAGAGGATATTTTAAAAGTGTATTATAAGCTTTCATGTCAGATCATAAACCAATCACTATATGATAGTAATTAAAATGAAATGTCTCCTGCAGATATAATTATTCCCCAGTGAAAATCCTCCAGAGTATTTTTCTACTGGACGCAGACAGAAGAAAACAAGAAAAAATTGTTTTAAAATGGCAACTTCCCTATTTCTATTGGAGTTGATCCAGGTTTTTACAGGTGATAAACTTCTTTAAAATCAGACTTCATTAAAATACCCCACAACAATAATTAAACAAAGACCCCAACCACACAGCCTGGGTTATTTAACTTTTTTTGTTCTTTACAGAAGGAAATGGACTATTCGCAGTAACATGCACTACACATGGTGAAGATCCTTTTAAAATACAAAAGGATTACACAGCCCTCCAAAGAAACAACCCACCCACTGCGAAAGGAAAGCTACCCAACATGAACCCTACCCCTTAAGTCTAGTTATGAAGGGTGAAATGGAATACAAATGTAATAAGGTTAACAGAACCAAAGGAAAGGCTACTTCCCTCCTGCTGGATGCCTGACAAAAAGGAATGAAAACCAAAATCACTGACGATTTTATTCCAATTATGAAGTAGAAAATGTTAAATATTTTGCTATCAGTAAAAAGTAAATTAAAGAATTAGAAGATGTTAGACATGGCTTCACTTGCTAAACACTAATTTTTGGCTCATTTCCCCAAACACACAGATTACATTTATAGCTGCTATGAGCATTTAAAATTTATCAGAGCATGAAAAACAATAATTATAAGCTATTTAGTCCAATTCTGCAAATCAGAACTGGAAAAAGACTGAAACTGACCCAACAGCTGCAACCAAAAAAAAAGAGACAAGAAAAACAAGAGAAAAGAAAAAATAGACAAGATTTTAACTGACAACTTTCAGCAAACAAAATCATACTAAATCTAAAAATTATTTGAAAGCATGCACTTAAAACAACAGCCACACTGCATTTTTTTAGAGGTTTTTTTTCTTTTAAATAATAACTTAGATCAAATGAAAGACAGTAAGAATAAAATCTGCCATGGTGGAATTGTACACCTGGAATTTTCAAGGATTTGTTTATGGAACTTCTACTGCTATACAAACTGAGGTGGAATACTAACTCAGTCATCAGTGAAACGTAAAAAACCAGGAACTACTGTTACGCACATTAAAATGCAATATAGTTAATCAATACAACTAGCAATAGATATTTAAACTACACTATCAAAAATACAATTTTCGTGAAATCCTCTCCGAATAACACTTAAAAGCTACATGGAATACAAACATAAAAGCTTTCTAATCTTTCCAAGAGAAGCCTTAAAAAGAAGAGGACTTAATAAATCATTTTTGTCTTCAATTCTCAAATACCATTTTCTGCAAAGTAAAATGCAGAGTACCTCCCAGGAGGTACTCTGCCCTGCGCGTATCACATGGCTAATATAACAGGACCTGTCCTGGTCTCAGAGAGCAGTCCTCTGTTGATAGGTGGTGATGGCACCTGCAGAGTATACTTACTGAGGTGTCAGACTGGGAAGTAAGACCATAAAGGAATACATTTTTGAGAACTAAAAGAGTAGGGATTTATTTAATTGGGTTATGACTCTTCTTCTACAATGAACAGGGTATTCTAGAACTAAATGTCTCAAAAGAAAAAAATAAAGAACATGTATCGATTTTCAGCAAGTGTAATATTTAGGGACAGAAAAGATTTCTATAGGAAAAGTATTAACAATCATATCTAAACAGTAAAGTTAAATACAAATGTAGTTTCTACTCTCACTGTTGGAGTACAAGGTGTGACACTAGCAGTAAGGAAATCTAAATGACATCCAGTTTATATATCTTGATTTACACATCTGTATCTTCAAAAATCAGAGACATTCTGACTTAAGATTTGAACAAAATTTTAAAATAGTGCATAATGTAAAACTTAAAGCACTCTGTTTGAAGAGGAAATTGGAATTTTTATTGTTTCAAATTGCAGATATCACCGTGTAAAAATATTTCACCATACCAATACTCTTAAACATTTTAACAAACAGAAAATTTAACTCTAAAATATCTGATGACCTCATTGCAATAGTTATTCTGATAATTTAAAAATAATCACAAAAAATTTGTAACTCTTGATATAACTAGAAATTATTTAAATCAGAAATTAAACAATCTGGTATGAATTCAGAAGGGTTTATGATAAGTGACTATAAATGAATTAACTGTAGATATTAGCTTGCAGCACACTGAGTTACTGAAACTAGAGAACTTCAGAGGTGCTCTATAATTCCCCAATAATATGCAGTTCATATCTGCCCCCAAAAGCAGGAGCTTTGTGTTCCACAGCCTCTTGCCTCTTTTGCTTTTAAGACGGATTATTACCTGGTCTAATATTTACAGGTTTTGCTTGCAGTTAGTAACCTAAGAGAAAAAAATCCACCTCTCTGCTAGCTGAAAGGTCCTATGTAAACTCAATTAAAGCAGAAAGAATCGCAGAAAGAATCCTGCAGAACCCTTAAAGCATGGCACTGGGGGAACAGCAAAACCAAAGAGGCTGAAGGACTCAGCACCTGTGTACCAGACTGCCTAGTACAGGTCCCAGCAAACTGCCTACGGTTCAAACTGGCATTCATTGAGCAGATACTGTACCACAGAGAGGTAAATCACATCTTCAAGTATGAAAGAACTATACTTCAGAGCATACTCTTATTTCAAACTGCTAGCTATTTTTACTGATTTCTAAATCAGCCTCAGAAGTTAGGAGGCAACAGTAGTAGTTTTTTGTGTACAGTGCACTAGCTCCCCGTGTGGACACACCTCATTAGCAACACATGCAAAGTAGCTTAGAGAACTTAAAAAACCCTCTGATTTAAAGTGGTAGCTAGTAGTCTCTGAGTTCACCTAACATACTAACAACTTAAATTCCCACATTCCGATTTTATTTATTTTTTTTTAAGTGGAGTTGAAGAAGCTCCTTCCAGCAGCTCTCAGTTTCCAACAATATTCACTCAGTTGTGCCAACCCAGTCCTGAAGTTAGTCTGAAGTAATCCAGAATGAAAATGTTACCCTTTACACCTAATTAATTTTGACTGCAGATTTTTCATCCTACAACAACTTTAAAACATCACACAGCAGAACTGCAGTTGATGAGAGCACAGCTCTGGTGATATCAGCATAACCATTACCATCAAAATGAAATCTTGGTAAAACAGCCACCAACCTTCTTTTCAACTTTTAAAAGCCTCTCTGGACCAAAACAAACAACCTGGAAAAGGAATTTTTATTATGAGACCATGGAATACGTGGATCAATTGAGGATCCACAATCTGAAAATTCTTTTAAAAACACAACATACACAATTCTCTTTTGCTAAAACAGGATGACATTACTAGCTCTAGAAGATTTATATCGACACAAAGACTATTATTCTTAGAGATTCAACAAAAAAAGCTAGGGAAGAAACTGCCTACAAAACTTACATCATAGTAAACTTGGTTGTTTTGCTTTTAAGTCTTCTCAAAAACTTGTACTACTGACAATTCTACAGGATTTCCTTCCTATTAGCAGATTTTCAGTTTGATGGTATAAGCAATGGATGTGTTTCGTTTCATACTCTACTCAAAATAAATAAAAATCTGTATCCCTATTTGTAAAACTAGTTCTCTTTTGGTTAATATCTCATAACCACATCTTTACATACAATGAACCTGCAGACAAACAGTGTGTCCACTGAGAGGTCAGAAGCCAAATAGCATGCAAAGCGTCAAAGAAAGCAAATGGATAGAGTTAATCACATGCCGGCCTAAAGCAAAGACAATTAAGTGATACAGACACACTGGACCTCTCTGCAAGCACTGAAACTGCTAGATCATAATGCATTGCTTTTATAACTGGTTACTGCAGTCATACCTGAGACCTAGGCTATGGACAGCAACAAGAAATTAAAGCTCATCTCTAACAGACCTGGAATACTGTACAACTTCAAGAAAAGTCGTATTTTCCATTTTGTTCAAGTGCTGAGATCACTAACGCAGTGGTAATGCTGACATCTTAAGAGTACTGCAGTAATACAACATGAATCTCCATGTCCCACATTTCCCACTCATCGCTGACAAAGCCTAATTGGGTGCTGGCGACTATTTCCAAAAGATGCTTACCCCACGTGCTTCTTGCTTACAAAACAAAGGACATCTTTTTTGTTATGCAAAACCAACATTGCAAATAAAAATGCAAGAGCTTGAAGAGTTGGAGGAACAATTAATTTAAGAAATTAAGATTTTCATGGAGTATGCAAGCCCAAATAAATTAGCTTTTATCGATTATGGATTTGCACTGGCTTGAGTTTCTAATAACACGACAGGAGTGTGAAGCTAAATTTCTTTTACCCATCAAATCATAGTGGTTCTACTTGTACCTTGTTTGAAGAGCACCAGGAAAACTCCTTGGACTGTAGTCACACGATATGGTAGGTATGATCACTACATCTTTCCTCCCTTTCCCAAGAAATCCATTACCTAATATATTTCCTTTTAAAAAGTCTTGAGAAATTATTATGATTTTTTAAAAATTATTTAACAAACATTTAATCAGAGCAACTATTCTTCAAAATCCAAGCTCCAGTTATGACTAATAGCTCCCTCGCCTCTTGACAGGAAACATTTGACCTTCCTTTTGCTCTGTTCTCTGTTAAGTCAGTTTACAAATGGTTAATCTTGAATTGGGCATGGACTTGTGTTCTAAAAAGCCAATGCAGAATTATGCACCATACTGCTCTGTGTATCTGCTTTAAAACTAATTTAATCAATACACTAACATTACATACACACTGAATTAATCCAGAGGTTTAAAGATTGATGCCAGCTGTGAGGAACAAGAAAGCACACACCACAAACAAACTTTTTGCTATACTACCTATCCTGGTTTCCCGTGGGATAGAGTTGATTTTCTTCCTAATAGCTGGTACAGGGCTGTGTTTTGGATTCAGTAGGAGAATAACCTTGATAATACACTGATGTTTTAGTTGTTGCTAAGCAGCACTTACTCTTAAGTCAAGGACTTTTCAGTTTCCCATGCCCTGTCAGGGAGCAGGTGTGCAAGAAGCCAGGAGGGAGCACAGCCAGGACAGCAGACCCCAACTGGTAATAGGGATTTTCCAAACCATAGATCACACTCAGACTCGGCACTGGTCTAAGCAAAAGCTATCTCAGTTTAATTACAGTTACATTACTCTGCAGTGATGAGTGACAGGACCCAAGCAAACGGCCTGAAGTTGTGTCAGGGGCAATTTAGGTTGGATATTAGAAAAAGCTTCTTCACTCAGAGGGTGGTTGAGCACTGGAACAGGCTCCCCAGGGAGGTGGTCACAGCACCAAGCCTGACAGAGTTCACGAGGTGTTTGGATGATTACTCTCAGGCACACAGTGTGACTCTTGGGGTGGTCCTGTGTAAGGGCTAAGGGTTGGACTTGACAATCCTTGTGGATCCCTTCCAACTCAGCATACTCTGTGATAACTATTATAGTATTTTATTTAAATTATTAAACTGTTCTTATCTTAACCCATAGGTTTTAGCTTTTCTTCTGATTCTCCTGCCCATCCCAGTATGAGGAGAGGGAAGGTGTGTGGGGTGAGGGAGCAGCTGTGTGGTACATAGTTGCCAGCTAGGGTTAAACCATAACACTACCACAGATATCAGACTTTCCCAGGCACTTAGTACATAACTGAACAAGAATCTCATAAATTTAAGATTCCTCTCATCATCAGTAACAAGTTTTTATTTCAGAATTTTATTTTAAGCTATTAAAACTGATCCATGTTTTTATTTTCTGGATCCCACCTTGCTTTTTTCAAGAAAAACAGCATCAAGATAATTCAATTAACATATATTTTAGACAACTTTTATGTTCAGATAAAGGCTACCAAAAAAGCAGAGTGCACTGTTCAGTTCCTAAGACTACAATTTTTTTTCTAGAAACATCATAGGTTTATTAAAACTATAGATTAAACACTACCCCTTTGAAAAATAAAGTGTGTTTAAGATCATATGAGACTTTCCACTGTTTGACTGAAACCATGCTTACGTCAAAAATTCCTATTTAGCCTGCAGAACTCCACAACTTAGGAAAAAAAAAAGACAATCGCCACCCACAAACAAAATAAATTTAAAAAGTCTTCCAATAAGTTGAAGGCAAGTTTTCATCAAGTGCTACTAATTATGTTTACTGGTTCTATCACTTGCAGCAGTTGTTTTGGAAATAAACAGCATTTCAGTGCCTGTTGATGTTGGGTGTTTATAAAAAGCAATTACCATTTTATATAGAAGTATTTTATAACTAAAGTGGCACAGACTCCACTCTAATCTGTGTGACAAGCTTGGAAACAGCACACAATAAGGGATTTCACAAGTCCTACAAAAAGCTTTAGTTTTGAAATAAATATCTCAAGCAAGAAAAAAAAAAGACTTTTTTAATTAGTTTATTAATAATCTTTCCAGCATTGTGAAATTTAGATAAACAATTTAATGTGATGTCCAGATTTTTCTACAACTTGGACACAACAAGTTTTTTTTGGAAACTTTATCTTGCAACTGGAAGAAACTGGCCCTTTCAACTTTAAAAAAACTGGTATGTTATGCAAGTGAGTAATAATCATTTATTTTCAGCACCTTCTTGAAATACACATTGAAAACTCATGCTCTGCATTCTGACAGAAGGCAAGATATATTATGTAAGAAAAACACTGAAAAAAAAAAAAAACTTCTGCATTTAAAAAAATCCCCAAATAATGAAACCAAATCAAATAATCAAAAACCCAATCAAATAGTTCCTGCAGACCTCAATATCTACCCATCATAAAATGGAAAGTTCCCCTTTACATACCAAATAAAGTGATGGTCATGAGTTGTTTCCTTATAAATACTTGGCAAAATTAAGACATAAAGGAGAGAAAATGTCCAAGTACAAAAGCTGGAGTTTTTTTATTCAGCAGTTTGCAACGCCTTTTTAGGGCCACTAAAACACTGTCAAAAACAAACAAACAAAAAAACCAGAGGATAAGATGCCTGTTCTGCAGTTTGAGATTTCATGTGTTTAGGAACACACGCACACAATACTTCACTACCACTTTAATTGCACCTTTGCTCTCTACAGTTCAAGGACGCCAATACCTTGTTATAGCCTCCCTCAAAAGCAGCACTAATGAAATATCACTTCAACAGTGTTGTGTTCCTCACCTTACAAGCCCCTTTTTGGTAAGCTGGCTCATCTGACAAGGTGGTGGTAAAGAGACTTCTAACTGCTATCCAAGCAAGAAACACCTGTGACACCTCTACAAGAGGAAACAGTTGTATCAACTTCAGAAGTGGACTTAGTGCTCTTATCCAGATGGGAAGACATTCCAAAACAGCCCTCCCCTTAATAATGCTGCTGTTCACAAAGCTGAGGAACAACTGGCTGGCTCCAGAATAACCTCACACTCTTTTTGTCTTTTAATGTGAAAGAAGGTCTCTAACCCCAAAAGTCATCATTTAATACTCTAGCGTGCATACAAAGACAACAGGAGCTTTGTTATGACACTGGAGTTTCAGTTTTTCTAGTTCCCTTCACCCAGACCCTGCAGTGCTTCCTTCACCTGTTCCACCTTTTCCTCACTTCCAGGTCCTCTTTACAGAAACATTTCTCTGCACAACGCTGTTGGCTCACTGCACTTCTTGTTCTCTACAAGCAACACCAGAGTTTCAGAAAGGATGCCAGACATTTCATTAGAACAGTGCCTTCTGAAGGACGAGGACAGAGATACAGCAGCTGACCATGAACATTTTCCCAACAATTTTCCCAGCCATGCTTTATGTATTAAGTCTAAGGAATACTGCCAGAGGATACAATGAAGTTATTATCAGGTTAGAATCATTTTAGCTTGTATTAAAAACATCACTGAACCTGGCCGTGCATCCTTTTTCTTCAGTGTGAATGCTTATCTTAGCAGCAGTATTCTCTTTTCAACCTCACTTTACTACATAACTATTACTTTCTACAAAATACTTTGAGTTGAGAAATTTTTTGAGAATTTATTTAGCTGATAAAAACAGCAACAAGATAAAATCTAAACAAAAAAAGAATATACAGTTTACTAGGAGAACAACCTTCCAGAGATGAATAGATGAGATGGAATCCACCTTCAGAAGCTATCCAGACTCAATCCCTCCTAAGTTATGTGGAAAGTTACTGCATTAGAAATATGATAATTTAGTATCAAAAATAGTAGATGTCTACACAGAGTATCTTTCTCCATATTTAACTGTTGCTACGCACAACCTTGAATGTAGTAAACTGCCCAACAGCTGATAGAGAAGCATGGCAAAGAAAAACTTAATACTTTCAAGACAACTTGAGCCTCATCAGTTCTTAAATGGAAATCCAATAGAGGGCAAGAGTCTGAAGTAGTTTATCCTGCATTGCAGGAAGTAGTAGCTCACATATTCCCAAATTCTTCTAACTAAAATTTACTGGGAAGACAAAGAATTTAAAGAATATTCTTCTATAAACCCCAACAAAAGTAACCTTATCTGATTATGCTACCACATTTCAGGGATATCTTTTACTTGGTAGGTCAGAGTGTCTACATTTAGGTAACACTGAAGATCAAAATTTCATTTTGTATTTTAGTTTGTAAGAAAAACAAAGAAGTTCCTTTTTTAATTCCCCTCCTCAGCTGCTCAAAGGGGACTCCTTCTCCCTCCACCCAACACTACGCTGTTTTTCTCAGTAGTGTAGAATATTCCTTCCATTCAAAATCAGAAATGCACTTCAGTCCAGATCTGCAAAAGCCTTTCCCAGCCCTATCTTCATTTTCTTTTAAGAAGAGAATGTCATCACATTCAACTTTAACAGCAGGGCTGTTCGCCAGGGACTAGGATAAGGTCAAATTCATTTCCAGTTGTCATCAGAACCAGGATATGAATTAAGCCTCAAAAAACATATTAGTTGAGGAACACACACAGCCCTCTTAAAGGTTTCTCTCCCTCCCCCTCAGCTACAAGCATGGATTTATAAAAAGAGAAGCCTCTACAGGCACAACAGGTTGGACATAATGAAGCACTGTTTCTATAGTCCTCTAGGTACCAACTTGAAAGGATGCTTTGCTAGTAGCAATGATTGGAGAACACTTCTCCAGAGACCAAAGAAAAAGTAATTCAATTTCAGTTGGTGAAAACTAGTATCTAGGAATGACTGTTTTACAGACATTCTTTTTAGTTTCATATTACAGAAATGAATCAAGACTATATTAATTCAAGAAAAGTCTTATTACCAAAAAAACAAAGAACTTCCTTGTGTTACTCACAATGAACTCCCCAAGCTTTCCGATTAACACAGAAAGCAAACAGATAGAAAGCTATTTTAACGTTTGCTGTTTCTTTCCTTACTGCTCCATAAACAATGGAACATGGGAAAAATTTCATGATTCTTATAAAATACAGAGTTCAGGAATACAGATGCAGAAAAATTTAGATTAAAAAGACAGCATGTAATATCCAAGAAATGTAAAGTAATGCAGAGTCTTAAGTTAAGCCTGTGAGCCCTTATTTTTTTCATGCTGTCGTTACCCATCTTAAAAAAGGGTTGTTTTCCAAAACAGGAGAGAGGCAAAGAATTTGAGACTTGACTACAGTATAGAAAAGCACACAAAAATTTACCCAGCCTCACTCCACTGAGGCAAGAGCATGGATGATATTCCAGTGAAAAATAAAAATAAATTATTAAAAAAAAAAGCCCATCTTATCCCCCCACCTTTCCCCAACGTAGGAGGAAAAAGTGTACTGCTGTAGTTGTTGACTAAGTGCCATAGCACTACAGTTCTCAGCTGAGGGAGGGGAGGGGGGGGGAGGCCAGATAATCTCTGCACTGCACATCTGATTCACAATAAACAGTCTCCAGATAAACAAGTCAGGTTTCAAGCAAGACCTAAGCACCACGATTACTCCAAATACAGCATGAAGACACACTGCATCACGTGCTCACTATACAGTAAATCAGAGGTAAAGTGTTTGGTCATTACCTCAAACACCTGTTTGGTTGTTTTGTTTTGTTTTTCCTCCAGGAATCCAAATGAAATCTATTACCTACTTTTACACTATTTATACTTACTGCTGGTAGAAGAGACTGCATGTTCTGGTTGGAGTCAGCAATAGTGGCCAGGTAAACCAAGTTTGTATGCAGCATCTGCTGGTATCTATCAAAATAAACAAAGCAAAACAGATCTTAATTCACAAATACAGTAATATCAGAATTTACTCTACACGTCAAACAAGCTACCTCTGTAAATCAAGATTCAAGAGACTTATAAGAGCACCATTATTAGGAATCTTAAGCTTCTTCCCGTCACACTTATCTATTGTCCAATCGTTCCCAACATCTCCCCCAAATGTGCCTGTATATTCTCTACTTCTGTCTTGTGCAAAAATCTAAAGCTGGGTGACACTGTTCTCACCTATTTCACTTCCTGCCCTAAACTAAATTCCCAGAAGACATAGGGCTCTTTCTTGTGTTTGTGCCTGTTTCATGTAATTTTCATCACAAACACTAGAGAAAGAGAGTTATTATGTCCCAATATACAAGATACCATAGATTTATGTGAATCGTGACTAAGACCAGTGCACACATTTCATCAGGACCTTAAGCTTTGGAAGTTTGCTATGGAGTGATTTTCCTGTAACAGAACCACAGTCCCTCATCTCAACATCTCATCCAGTCACAAAAATAACCTTGAAAGCAGGAACAGAGCACAGGCACATAACTACAGACTTGCAAACAGCTTAATACACTAACTGTACTAGAACAAAAGTATTCCCTTAAACCAAAAATACCTGTTAGCTATGATCTCCCTCCTATTCCCAGACTACTATTTCTCTTGGCAAGGGACTTGAGCTATACTACACTGCTCTGTCTATCCCATGACTCCATACTTGATTACATGGGTGCCATGATCATCTCATGCCAGAAAAGGGTAATGAGAATATAAGATTCCTTAAAAATTCACTCCTTCCACAGTTCTCACTAGACAGCAAGTCCACGTGGGATATTTTGGCAAGCCAAACATTTACAACAAACCTATTTGTTCTTGGGCAAGTGAAAAGCAGGCAGTTTTCAAACATGCCATCATGAAGAAGAAAGGTCCATTTTCCTACATGATTTTGAAATGTTTGAAAAGAAAGTCACCTCTTTCCCAAAGTGTAATTATGATACAGAGGGAAAAGGTCTTTGTTATACAGTCCCAATTTTTATGAGGGTTGTCATCATGACATCAACTTGCAGTAGGCAAGTTGTAACATTTCAGAGACAGAAGTGATATTCATACAGCAAATAAAAAACCCCACATAAATTTTATCTGTAGCACAACTTATCTGTTCTTCAGAGCACAGTTCTCCTACAAGGTGAGCTAAACAAATCTGTAACAGTGATCTAGATGAAAATTCACCCAGTCCACAGAAGGTATTGATTAAGGTCTTACTGAGAGCATTCAGAAGTCTTTCCTTTGTTCTGATAGTCCATTATACACTGAATAAGATGGTTATTTTCATCCAACATCTGAAACAATAAAGAAGAAGTTTGGAGTAAGTTTCATGTTCTTTGCGGAAAGGCACTGAAAATAAGTTCTGAGTCTTGCTCCTCTTCTCAGTTCTTAATAACAACAACAAAAAAAGTAGTAATCCAGAAAGTTCTACTTTACCAGTTATTTATAGAACACTCTTTTGCTCCCATTTTTCCCCTCTGATTAGTATTAATGGTTTCAGTTTAAGGGTTTCATAGCACTACCACAGCTACATTTGTGAAGCATCCTGTTCAAATACTTGCCTGTTCTGCATCAAGTTCTTAGAAATTTTAGACGTTTTCGGCATTCCTTCATTTCATTGCTAACAAGAAACTTGCTTAAAGTTTACACCCCAAGTTCCCCTTCTCCTTCTAAAGCCCACAATTGTTTATAAATTTAATAACAAAAGGCATTGAAATTGTTATTGATGAGAAGTGAGTTGACCAGTCACATTTGTTTCAAGGAAATGTGCTGGAAAGCTAGGCCACATTTACATGAAGAATCTCTAACCAAACTGCATTTTATAGATACTTGGTTTAATGGTGTTGTGGTTGAAGAATGGTATTCCCCAATTTAGTGTTCCTACTGAAACACTCCAAACCACACGCCCCTTGCTCACTTCCCCCACCACCCCTTTGGTGGCTGGAGAAGAGAACTGGAGGCACAACAGGTAAAGATCACACAAGAACAATTTACTGGAAACAGCAATGAAATAAGAAAACAAACAGTATCAGCAACAACATTAATAACACAGTGTACAAGAGTGGTGAACAATTCACATGTGAGTGCTCAACACACAGGACTCATGAAAATACCTGACTCCACCAGACTATCTGATCTGGAAGGGCCCCCTTCCCACATCCCTGATGTAAGGTGGAACAGAACAGCCTCGGAGTCCCAGCCATGCCCCTCCTGGCTACTGCAAAAATTAACCCTGTCCTGGCCAGAATCAGGACTAACAGGCACAATAGTTCTGTTATACTTCAGAAGTGTCCACAAAAATGAACACATATGAATTTGTTTTCCAACAAAAAGAAAAAAGTAGTTCTAAAAATCATGGGAAATGGCCAATCTCAGAGCTTTCTACAGGAAGTTCACAAAGTCACATAAATAGGAAAAAAACCCAGCCTGGTTTCCTAGAGTTGCACATCCCCACACTCTTGTCTTTTTAACCCCCATCCCACACTCTGATCAGACAAGACTCAGCAAAACCACGGCTAATCTCAGCTACAAGCCAAGTTATCCAAGTCAACTGAACAAAATGGAAAATTTACTGCCAAATGGGAAATTTTGCATCAATTTATTCCCTTGCTTTCTTTTACTGGAAAGCTAGTTTAGATCCCTTTACCCAGCTGCTGAATTTCACAAAACTAATAGAATCTTAACCACCTCTAATACTCTCTCCTTCCAAACACGGTTGAAACTAGCCATGACTAGGGCTCATGCTTTTACAAGGAAAGCACAACATCATTACATGATCTTCACTTCCTCAGGAATCCAATCTACAAAAATTCTACAGAGAGGAGAAAAAAAAGAAAGAAAGAAGTACTGACTTTTCTTTTTCCCCCAAATAATCCACGTCTACTATGAAAAGTATATGGAGTCAGAAACCTTATGCAGTCCGCTCAGGCCTTCAACCCACATAAGAATGAGCCAGCCAGCCAAGTTTTCTTAAGCACTAACCAGGAATCCACCAGAACTGACCAGAATGATCCCAGCGCAATTATTTTGCCCCGGTGGTCTAGTGGTTATGGACGCGGCACTGTCTCCACCAAGGGCTGGGTTCAATTCCCGGTCAGGACACTCCCCAGGCAGATGGAGCTCGTTAGCCCTGTAAGGCAATCCATCTACGTCCTGAGGACCTCGCTGCCACCGTCCAAGCTCGCTTGGCCCCGGCAGATGAACCTCAGGATTGAAGGGTGGGCTCAGTTCCGCGCACACTGTGTCTCACCTAAAAAATCCAATGCGCAGGCTGGAAGGTGGAAAGACCTTCCCCGGATCTTCGTTCGCGAAGACTGGCCATTATATTATTTTACCTGAAGCTCCTGGATCTGGAACCACAGTCATTAAGCACTAAATCCAGACAGGACTGCAGTATTTTGAGTTACTATGTGAGCCTCAGAAACTAGGCAAAGCTGCCCCTGCACTCCCCAAAGAGGATCACAAACCCACTGCTACACAGACCCATGACACATGTACTAACTTCAACTTTTATAACAAACACAGTGGCCACTTCCACCAGAAAAAAAAAAATAAGGAAAAAGGAAATAATACCTTTGCTACCAAAGTCTAAAAGAGCACTTGCAAAGGAAGCCTTGAATCAAGGCTCTCCTCAGAATGTCTTGCACAGGAGAGGCTTAGCAGACAGGCAGACCTTGAGACTGTCAGTTTGATGGTTGCATCCTTCACTGTAGCCATGTAAGCTGGACTTCTTGGGGAGGAAGGGCTGGGAGGGGGGGAAGGAATATCAAGGCCAAGAGGAAAGGGAGCAAGGAGTATAACTGTATCCTAGATGGGGCTGCAGACAACTGTTTTATACAAGTTTAATTGAGGCTTTGCTGATAGACAATTGAAACAGTTATAAACACCTACCATTAAAAGAGAATTTAGTTTCCAGGTGGATGAAGGTACCTCCAGGGCTTCTGACAGCTTATGTACATTACAAAGATTCTTCAGCTTTAACTACACTAGGATTTTGCCAGCACACCACCATCAAATTAGTGGTTTGACTACAGCACAAGAAAAACTTACATATGTTCTTTCTCTGTGTGCACCTCAGCGACCTGAAGTCTCTACAGACTCCCTCTGAGCCACCCAGTGGGTATATATATTTTTATCCACAATTCTCAAGCACCGACTTCTCCTAGAGAACTCCATTATAATTCAGGGATCTTCTTTGAGGTCCATATCCCCGAAACATCTATTTTTTTGACGCTCTAGTTCTTTATTAAACCAGAGAACAGCTGTATTTACCCAAAAGGCTCCTACCACACAAGAAGCTTGTAGCAATCTGAGATGTGTTTGATTCACGGCTATCTACACCAACGACAGTGCGAGTCTTTAGTAAAGTTTTCAAATACCACCCACCTACCAGTGAGCTTGCACATACTCCTTTATTTCTGCTGATAGAAAACACTGTAGAAAATCCTGTACGTGCTTTTCTCTGGGCGCTTTAACGAGTTAACTTGCTCCCTCCCACAGAAGCTTAAATGGAGTCGTCCGGAGCCGCTGTCATTGGCTCCGGCAGCGATGTTCTTCTTTAATCACACCTCAGGTTCAGGGGGAGGGAGCATTAACTTGGCCGACCAAGTTTGGGAGCTGGAGCCGCCGCTTGCCCCGCAGAGCCCGAAGTCAGGCAAAGGGTCCGGAACAGCCCGGCTACGGTCCCATCGTCAGGCCCCCCATCGCCAGAAGGGGCTTACTCGACTCCTCCGCGTCTAGGCCGAGTTCTTTCGGGTTAATTCAGGCCCGCGGGGTCGATCGGGGCAGCTGAGGTGGAGGAAGACAGGCGGGGTGGGGGGCTCAGGGACATCGCCCGCCCCCGCCCGGCGCTTCCCCCGGCCCGGAGACCCCTCAACAAGTGCCCCGCTGGGCCCGACTGCAGGCACAGCGAGCCCGGCCCAGCCCCCTCCCTTCCCCCGCCGGGGCCTCGGCGCTCCGGGCGCCGCCGCCCCCGTTCCCCGCGCGGCAGGAAGCGGCAGCTGCGGCCGCCGGGGCCGCCCGGGCCGGGCCCGCCTCCCCTCGCCCTCCTCACCTTCTGGATGGCAGCCGGCGTGATCTCGCCCTTGCCCCGCTGTCTCGGGGCCGCGAACGCCACCGACATGTCTGGCGGGTGCCGGGAGGCTCCGCGCCCACCCCCGCTCCCAGCCTGCCCGCGCGCGCGCCCCGCGGATCCAGCGGCGGCGCCGATCCGGGAAGAACGCGGCGCGCGGGGGGGCGGGGGCGCGCGCGACTGGCGGGACGGCCCAACCCCGTCCCGCCGGGGGAAGGCGTTAAGGAGGACCGGCGGCTCTTTCCCGCTTTTCCCGCCGGCGACGGGGAGCTCCGATGAGACCGCGGACGCCCCGCACGGCTCGGCCAGAACAACGGGACCAAGAGCCGGCGCTGCGCCGTTTCGAACGTGACTCCCCCACCCTCCTTGTCACGCGCCCTCTTGTCCACCCCCTTTCCCTCGGCCGCGTTGGTACGATCCTGCCCGACGCGCCTGAGAGCCGGACAGGCAGGGAAGTGGTACGGCTGGCAGAGGGGGGTGCGAGCGCCCTGGTGCGCACGTTGCAGGGGACGCGCTCGGGCTGTGCCGGGCGGCGCTCTCTCTTCCCCCCCTTCGCCCAGCACCACCGTTGGTTGCACCCGGGCGGCCCGCGCGGGCGGGCGGGCGGGCGGAGCGCTCTGTACTTGGCTGGGCCGGCCCCTCCGTGAGGAGGACCGCCGGTCAGGAAGGGCCGGCGGAGGTGTTCCTGCCGTCTGACACTCCCGCCACGTGCGGTGCAAGAGGATGGTGCTCAGCTCTTTTCGATAGTGTGCCCAGCGACAGGGTGAGGAGCAATGGCCCTAAACTAAAACACGATAAGTTCCATCTGAACACCAGGAAGAACTTCTTTACGCTGAGGGTGGCAGAGCACTGGAACAGGCTGCCCGGGGAGGTCACGGAGTCTCCCCCTCGGCAGACATTCCAAACCCACCTGGACGCGTTCCTGTATAACCTGCTCTCGGTGACCCCGCCTTGGCAGGGGGTTGGACTGGATGATCTCCAGAGGTCCCTTCCAATCCCAACAACTCCGTGATAAGTTGGCGGGAGCAGGTGCTGTGCGTCCCCACCTCGCTCGCCTGGAGCTGCTTTCTCTGCCGAGCTGGGTGTCCGCAGGGAGTGGGAGCAAAACGGAGCAAGGAAAAGCAGCTCCTGCTGCAGTTTTGAATATAAATGGCAGACGCTGGAAGTGCTGATACCAGCCTTGGTTTGTTTCAGTGCAGCCACTGGAGGGAATCTCGGTTTTGCCAACGAGCCTCATGAGCAAGTATTGCAAAGTCTTAAGACAATTCTTTAGAAGAATGTGGAGTTTCATAGGGTAGTGGGTACAGGGACGTTCAAAGACCCCCAACTAAACCTACTTTTTCCTGAGCACATGCCATGCTTAGCCTAGGTGCATTCCAGTGCCACACTGTAGGCTGTGGGTACGGAATTTCCTGCCTTTTGCAGACTGATCCCTGCTCATGTGGCTGACAGGACACTCACTACTCGGTGACAGGACAACACAACACAAAACGTGCATCTTGGTCCTTACTCGGTGCATTGCTTGCTCTGTTCCTCTGCTGCTGCTGGCTGAAGGCCCTGGCTCTTCCCTCCAGCCCTAGCCAGCCCTTTGGGTTACAGCACACATTTGTCAGTGGCATCCATGGCCACCCCGTGGCTGTACAGCTGCTTCCCAACTGGCATGCTCTCTCCTCAGACTGTTCCTAGGCTGGCGCCTTTCCCCAGCCTCATGAAGATTACTCTTCCTGGCTCTGCTCTCCAAGGGTGTACTGCAGCTGCCCATCACCCCCTGCTTTTTTCCCTTGACAAACCGTTCCCAGGCTGCTGGCTCCAAGCTGTTCTTGCATTCCTATGGCATCATGCTCTCCAAGGGCCCACTGCCTGGGCCTTATGCTCTCTGTTACCAGAATGGCACTTTTTCTGCCCTGTCTCTTCAGATTATATGGGACCCTGAGTTGATGTGATGCTAATCTGGCTTGCTTTTCTCTCCAGGAAATGTCTCTGGCCCAATCCTTACACTGTAGATCGTGCTAAGGAGGAGCAATGCCAGCATGTCCATCAGGTTGATTGTGTTTCTGACCACTTCACTCATCACCATGGTATCTGGATACATTTTTTTGGGCTATTTTGGTCTGTTTCTTATGTCTCCCACACATATTTTATCATCATCACTATAATACTTGTAGGAAAACAAAAATAGAAAAAAGGGTTGAGGAAACTTGTTTTTTCTAAAGTTGATATGCTTCATGGTGATTCATGGTTATTTTTGTATGATCTTGGAGTGAATTCATAGGGCAAGTGTTCTAATATCTTTGTGTTCAAAAGGATACTTTTTCTAGTTACTACAAACAGCAGTGAAGAATCCTAGGAATGAAGAATGCATGACGGCCATGGCCAGATCAGTGCGTAATCAGAAGGTACCGTCTCCTAGCCTGCTGCTAACAGAATTCTGAGGACTTATTTTTTGGGCAGAAACATATATTTGGCCCTGGAGAACTGGTGAAGTGTCTGAAAGTGTCCCAAGGCTACAGGCATCCCCAGCAACTGCAGAGTAAATGTGTTCCCCTGAAGTACACTGAAGCCTGAAAATGCCGCAAAATGCTTTTCTGTTTCCACAAGTATGACATCTAGATGTCACTCACTGGTTACCTAAGCATTGTGAATAAAATACTGTGCACTGGGGTATCTTGGTGGTCACAGTGTTTGGGACAATGAGGGTTACATGCCAGCCACATAAATACCGCTTTTAGGATCTGAATGTTCCATTCTGTTCTTCCACATTTTCATGTTTGTTTTGAGTAGAGGGGGAAAAAAAATAGGTTTGTGGGATGCCACAGTTCAGGAGCCTTGAAAGTAGTGGTTTCCCACTGTGTTTTCCCAAACATTCCAAATTAAATACATGATATTTTTTAGTAAATTCCTGTTTCCATGAAAAATACAGGAGAACAGCGTTTGGAATTTAAGTGTGTTAGTTTTTAGAGGGAAGATATAAGATCATTCGTTCATAGTAACTAAAACCATCTCCTTTGCCTTAATTGTGTCTGAGGATTAAGTTAAATTGATTTATTCCCATTTGTGGTATTTTTTCATTCATATGGGTAACATTCTGGACTTCCACATTCCTAAATTGCAACAGATCTAAAGAAAGACTGGGAAAAAAAAGGAGTCTGCAGCTCTATTTTTTTTTACTGTGTAAAGGGAAATTCACATTCAAAATCAACATTTAAATAATGGCACAGATGCATACAAGCAGGGAAATAGATAGCTACAATGGAAATGTGCCACATGTCTCAGAACACATAACCACAACAGGGTGTCTCTTTTATGACTTCCTTAATGCACTACAATATGCCTAGATATCAAAGGACATATGGTATATTTTCCCATTAATGGCACATGTCTTCACTCTTGTGAGTTACTCACAACCTTAACATTATTTAATTGTAATTTAGATGCATAAATCTCGACCACCATCAAGAGCTTCAAATGCAGAAATGTTTCAGTCAGATCTTTCTTCCAACTCTTATTCCAACTTTTGTCAGTGTAGTCTTTTTTTTTTTTTGGTTGATGTGCATTTGAATATGTCATATTTTTGGAGAGAGAAGAATGCAGACAGAGGAGGATCAGTCCTTTTCTGAAAGATTTTTTTCCCCATGTTTTCCAACTCGTATTTCTTGGTAACAAATTGTTTTCTGCCACTTTTATTATCTGAGTTTCCATAAAGTCATGGACACTCCCATTCACAAGCAGGAAAATACAGAATGCTGATTGATCAACGTTTTCAAAAGTACATTTACAATTTAAAAATTTCAAATTTAGTATTTATGAAGCTATATACACGGGAAAGAGGAGAGAAGAATTTTGTGGTAGCACCACCTACTTAAAAACCTCCTTGGCCAAAGGTCTCTGTATGACAAAGTTAGGAATGATTCCCAAGAGACAGGCGTTTCTTAGACAAAGCCTTTAACAGTTCTTTTGGTGACAGCACCTAATTTTGTGCATTCACTTCAAATGACTAAACCCCACCCACCTTCTTTACTGTGGTAAGTGTGATAGCTCAGAATCTACTGCTAATAGGATGACAGTGAATTCGAGCCTCCTTTTCAGGGTAGACCACTTTTTCGTCTTGAAATTAAAAAGGGTGTGTTTATGCATGTGTTTTGTAGCATCAGCAATACCATCAGGTAACAGAATAGGAAGAGATGTCTTTCGGTAGATTAAAAAGGAAGATAACAAAAGGAAAAAATGCTATTTTTGGTATAGTGTTTCTTCACCAACTGAACTTAGTGATCTCATAACTTTTCTGGGACCTCCTACATGCCCAGTCTCCGTGTTAATTCATCTTGTTGCAAAATGAAGCTTGCACCTGAAGGTCTGCCTGTGTAAATGGCTGATGTTCCAATTTTGTTTATTTAAAAAACAGTAATTTTCTATTAAAATATGTAACGGTATCAGAGTGGAGTTTAGAGTAAATGGTGCTTTTTGCTTCCTAAAAGGGATCACAGTAACAGGATAAATTTGTCTTGAATTTATTCTGACAGCTTCTTGTCTGTTTTTTTTTCCCCCAGTTTTGTTGTTTTAATTCTGCACTGGCTATTGTATGGATTATTAATAAAAAGTAGCACCTGAAATGCAAACCTGTGTGTTGTAGTGTAAAATGAAGTACCAAACAGCACTGCACACCACAAGGATATTGGTGGCTTTGCAGTATTCCAGAGGGGCACTAACAAACCCAGAAAAAAATCATTTGGATGCTAAATTTTTATTCTACTACCTGTTGTTTGAGTCTGCAAGTATAAATATTTAGTATAAAGAAACTCAGAGTGTGTTCAGCAGTTTGCAGTAATGGAAGTAAGAGCAACATCTGCAGTGAGAAAATCTTTCCATGTCCTGATTTTGTTCTTCAAAAGGGAATCTCCAGCTATGTGGAACATACACTATAAATAAAAAATATCAGAACATCCAATCTAAGCCTCCTTAGTGCTGAAAATTTTTCAAGTATTCTTAGAGGTTAATATTTTATTTTAGGACACAGAAGCAAAGGGCTACAGTTCACTAACTTCCTCATTTTTTGAATGCTGAAAGCAAAGCAGAAAAGACAAACATGAGAAGGGGGTCCCAAGCTTGCTGAAGAAAAAGTAGCAGTGATCTTGATGATCACTGAACTTTCAGATCTGTTAGAAGGCAACACATTTGCAGTGCAGAGGCACACTCTTGTTCTGCGAACTTTTACTTGTGTATCATCTGTATCATTTCCAGCCTTCTGAAGTCTCATAACCATGAAGGACAGAGGAGACAACTACTACAGGGCAGTACTACCACCCTCTCACAATTCCAATCAACAACTTCCTGAGGGAATATAGAAAGTACAAATTATGTCAAGTGCAATTTCCTTTCAGAAAGCCAGATGTCATGAAGGAAAGAAGACCCCGCTCATTCTGCTGGTAGTGCTCTTTCCAGTGCTGTCCAGGATGCTCTTGCCCCTTGTGGCAGGGGAACATTGCTGGCTCACATTCACCTTGTCCAGCAAGATTCCCAGGTACTTTTTGCAAAGCTGCTTTGAGCAGTCATTCCCCAGCGTGAGTTGGTGACTGGAGTTGTAACTCCCCATGTACAGGACTTTGCTTGCTCTTCCCTTTGTTAAACTTCATGAGGCTCATGTCTGCCTATTTCTTCAACCTGTCGAGATCCTCTGACAGACACACACCACTTGGTGTAGGCAACATCTCCTCCCTCTCTTGGAACATCTGCAAACTTTCCGAGGGTCCAAATCTTTGCTGTCATCCAGGCCACTAACAAAGAAGTTAAAACACTGTTGGCCCCAGTATTGACTGTTGACTGGCCCCCAGCTGGACTCCACACTGCAGGCCACAACCCTGTAAGACTGGCAGTTCGGCTAATTCTCAGTACACTTCAGTGTACACTGATTTAGTCTGTATTTCGTCCGTTTGCCTATGAGACTATTATGAGAGATACTGTCTAAAGCCTTAACTAAGGTTGAGATTAGTAAAATATCCCCTCTCTGCATTCTCAGTGTCTCTGTATTCCACCAGATCCCCTGTCCTTGCTTCCACCTGTGGTACACTTCATTTTTATGTTTGGGTTTTGTCAGGAGCCCCTTGCTTGTGTTCATCCATGCATCTATGCTGTGTTCCCCCTTGAATCTATGCATGGGTGTTTCTTTTCAAGTCAGAGCAAAAAGGAGGAGAAGTAGAGGAGGTCTGCTGTGAAAAAACTGCATCCACGGGGAGAAGTCTGCCCTGTAGTGATGATGGCTGCTGGAGCATCTCTCTTCCCCTGCTGTGCCACTGAGGAAAGCAACTCAAAGGTATGCAACTGCTCCAGGCAGGCAAAATGATGACAAAATCAGACAAGGTGTCTTCCTGCCTGACCAGAAGGTTCTCCCTGCATGCTCACAGGAGCAAGCATGCCAAAAGGTGGGGGACAGTTGAGGTCCAAGAGCAGCAGGGAGCACACACAAATTCACTTTAATTACAGTGTCCAATAGTTGGTATTTACAAGGTATGAACTGTAGGCCTGTATCTTCCCTTAAAATGAGGACAACAAGGAGTACATGCTAGAAATAGATAAACTGCCTCTCGACTACCATACAAATAGGAACTGGCTGCAATTTTCTGTAAGCAGCATAGGAAAACAAAACAAAACAAAATAGTAACTATGTTGATTTCTAGTATTTATGTTGTTTTAAGGATGTAGTAATGCTTTTTACCACTCTCTTTCCTTTTATTCTGCATGAAATTTTAAAGCATGCCTCTCATCTAAAAAGATACTCTAGAAAAGTATCACAGTGTTGTCCCATAATTGCAATATATTTTGCAAGTAAAATAGCAATGTATCTTAATAGTAGGTCAGTCTGAAAATCACGTTGAGTTTGCTTTGAATATCAGTAAGAGGAATTCTAATAGAAGCCTTGCTGATGGGAATGTGGGCCAAAATAATACCTATGCCTCTTGTGTTTTTATTCCATAGGAATAAAAAAAGTGGTCTTCTTTTCAGTAATGTAATTTACACTTTATTATTAAATACTAGTAGTCTTCTAATAATGACAGAATGTGGTTTTGTGTAATTTTTAAAATATAGTCACATACAGGTTAGCTATTACTGTATATGTATTTTTACAGGAATAAGGTACTACTGCTCAAAACCTTTAAAATCTGAATTTATGAAAAATATTGTGAACATGGACGCTATAGTTTGGAAGATTGGTGTGAGGATATGAAGGCTTCTAAATAACTAATTTAATTATAGAAGAGGGATTCTTATGGGGCTAGTGGGAATCATTTTGTTTTTTCAAAATTAATGGTCCTGGGTTTGTTTTAATCGTCTTTTAGAATGCATCTCGTGATCAGGGACAAGCCTCTGGGATAGCAGAAATTGCTCTATACTAGTTGCAATGGCAATAGACACACTGAAAGGGACAAGAAAGGCAAACTTAGAGATCCAATTCATCAAAACAAGACAAGATGATATTGGAAATATTCCTGGAGACCTGGAAGACAACTTTGGATTAGATCTGCGCTGCCTTCCTCCTCCTCTACTCAGATGCTACCTTTTGACATGTCTGTTTCATAAATGAAACCCTGTTCCATACATGTATAAACCAACCCTATCGAGCATTTGCCTCCACAAGGAATATTTTCCTTCAGTTGAGGACTGAATGCAGGCAGAACCGCATGGAAACTCAGCATATTGTAAGTGAAACTTTCTAGAGCATTCCTCTCATCTCAGCATCTCATCTCATCGTATAGTTCCATGTGACCACTAAACTGGCTGGTCATGGCTAGCTGCCACTGCCAGGCAAAGGTCTTACCCCAGGCTGTGCTCTTCCATTGGCTCTTCTGCGCTGGCATTGCTGCCTGGCTGGGCTGGGGTAAACCAGGATGGAAGCTCTGCAGGGCAGAGACATAAGCCAGGAAGAGAAGATTTTTTGCACTGTCTCACCCAGGCCACGTGAAAGCCAGCAGAGCCTCAGAGGAAGCAATCCAAAAAGGAAAGCCAGAGTAGCACTGACTTAGATCAGTCTGAATTCCCATACTAGTGTGTGCTTCTGTGTGTGGCACTTCCTTCTCCAGTCTCTGCTCTGTCCTAGGCACTGCCATCTCACCCCCAGTGCTCCTTCTGAGGCTGCTTTGGAGCCCTTGTGAGTTGATTCAGCTCACCAACATCATCACAGAAAAAGAAACCTTCTTCATTTGCTTGTTGGATTAATTCAATGTGCAATTATATGAATCCCATAGCTCTGTGAGGGAAAGGGAGAGTGAAGGAAGAAGTTGGAGGACAAGATGGAACTGTCCTTTTTTGGTGGTCAAACCATTATTGCCACCCACTGAGGGTGCAATTTGATGTTACACCTAACCAACCTAACCATGCAAGGTGCAACTGAAGATAATGTTACTGAACTCACTGATCTCATGTAAAGTGAATTCTTTTTTTGGTGAGTTGCCACAAAGCTATGTGATTGTTAAATCCAGTTAAAGGGAGACTGCAGAAATGTCTGTGTGGAACTTTTTGGGAAGAACAGAACTGCTATATTTTGTCACAATCTCCACTTAGTTTGTGCCACCAGGATGTCAAACTGTCCTCTTTGCATGCTTTCAGAAGGGATAAAAACAAAACTCAGCATGTCAAAAAAAATTCTGACTTAACAGCTGCAAAACAGCTCATCATAAACCAGGGAGAGAATGAAAAAATAAAGTGAGGGGCAGGAGATAGAAGAATCTCTTTTAATAGCAGTGTGCTCTTACATTGGCTGACGGTGAACATGGAGCTGCTTCCCAAGAAAGGGAGTCCAAGTAACTGAAGAAATTTTCAGCTTTTTGTAGTAAACAGCTCATCAACATGATCTAAATTTTAAAAATTTAATTATCTTTTACTTTCACAAACTGTGTTTTCACTGGCCTTACAAGCAGATGACTTTGTGGGAGAATGGGAGAATTAAGAACTACACCAGAGAGTGAGTGACTAGGAAATTGGGAAGTAAGGAACTTACTCAGCTGGCTTTACCATCAAGAAAGTTGTAATGTGCTACTATGCTTTGGATTTTCTACAGTAGCTTGTAATGAAGAAGAATAAAGATGTACCTCAGCAACCCTCTCTTCTTACACACTATTATGGTGCCGGTACATTTCCTGGTACTGTGGGATGGTGGGAGTGGTACAATACCAAAACCATGACATGTGGTACACTAAGGAAGAGAGTGCTTCTCATTTGTATTTTTGGAGTGGCTAAATCCATATTTAATTCTGCAGGTTAACTTTTTGTAACCCTAAAAACTGTTATGACCTGAAACTGACTTAAAATTGCTCTTTCTCAGAAGAAGGTTACTCCTGTGTGCTGTTATGAATTTGTCTCTGTCTTCATCTACATTGCTTCTTCAGCTGTTTCTGGCTAAAAAAAAAAAAAAAAAAGTTGCAATGGTTTGCTCCTTCTTGAATTTATTGCTAGTTAGTGAAAGAGTCTTTGTGATTACTTTATCACCATGATTATACAGACCTGGCTGCTGGTGCTGGAATGGTGATTAACAGCACCATAAAACTGACTCTTGAGGGTCCAGCCACAGTAGAATATATCACACACTGCTTTGCAACTTTAGCAGATAAGTAGTTTGACGCTTGTAGGTTTCTGCTTTAAAGTGTCAGACAATCCACAGTACTGACAACAAACTGGTAGTTCTTATTATTATATGTTAAAAAAAATGAAATTAGGTTAATATTTTTTTTGCATTTCTTAAAAAAATTAATATCACCATTTTTCACAAAAAGAAAAATCATCATTATAAGCTTTTATTTATGTTTGCATCAGCAAACATAACTGTTCTACATATGTACAGATCTGTGAGGAACTTTATTATATAATTTATATAATTATATATATAATATAATATATATAATATAATAATTTATATATATAATAAATATATAAAATATAATAATTTATATAATTATATAATAAAGGAGAGAGAGACCAAACAATGTTACTGTATAAAAGAGTTGGGATAAAAATACAAAGTTAAAAAGAAGACAGCAATAACATTCCTTACAGAAGAGAGCAACGTGAAAGGCCAAACTGAATGTAAAATTCAGAGATGCAAGTTCTTGTTTTCAAATACTAAGGACTATCAGACCACCTGTGAGCAGGCTGACTGATTGCAACCAGCTGAGATGTTCCTTCAAATCTGTTCACAACTGTGCCTGAGATCATGTTAAAGGATGATATGATTCAGCCTTAATTCCTGTAGTTTGTGTGGATTTAACAGGGAGTAGTTTCTTTACAGTGAAGCTTGTTTTACTTCAGTTACCTGTGCATGACTTGAAGCGGTTGTGCAGTTAGAACACTGGCCACAGACTAACTTCTGAAGATTGGAAATAAGCTGTATGATGTATTGGAAATGAAGAGTTTTATGATGGATGCCTGTTTCCAGCCTTTTCAGTCTTCTGTTTTGCTTGTTTATTGGGTCAGTAAATTTCCTAATTTTCTAGAATGCCAAAACTGGTCAGCTTTCCCAGAGTGCTGCACACAAAGCCAATGGCTGTAGACCTTTTGGTATATCTGCCTCGACTGTGGGTTTTGATAGCAGCAAGAGTCCTAAACTGCAGCAGACAGATCCATCTGGTACTTACCAGTCTTGGAAAGTGCCAGTTTAATATATATCCTATTGTCTGTAAGTATCTAAGTGTTTTATGTAAGTACTGCATATGTGGACTGCATCCAGAGATAATTTTATGCATTAAAAGTCAGTGCATGTCTCGGACATTGACGTTGAATTCTGAACTGTACATCAACAGGATTGGGAGGAAGGGTCCAGCTGACTAAGTCACTGAATTATACTTTGTTTTGGAAATGAACTTGTAATAAACTATAGCAAAAATACAGAAATAGATGTAAAAGCTTTACAAAGGCTTAATATTTGCTGCAAGAAATAGTAGCCTATTCATACAGGAAAAAAAACTTATCTGAAATGTGTCTTGTTTTTCTTTGTGATTCTTTTGTTCACTTGTTGCTTTTTATAGAAATTTTCTGTGCAAATACTTAAAACTTGCATATGATCTGTGTTTGAAAAAAAACACAAACTGCAACTAGGGCATTATTGGAGTTTTTGTACCGGAGAATTTTGACTCAGAGAGACTGATCATAGGCTTTTGTAATTGACTCAAGCGGGACTGGAACAAGAATGGTGAACCCTTCTGTGCATCATTCTGGAAACTGTCAGCATTGCAACTGTGCCACTGGAAGCAGTATCACAAAAGTAATCCGGATTATTATATTTAGGCTTCCATTCTAATTGAAGGGAAACTGTTGAATATGCTGGTTGTTCATGGAGGCAATAACCAAGAGGAGTATTATTATTTATAATCCTGAAGACAGGTAGAGGCAGGGTTGAGGAAGTCCTCTGGCTAAAGGGATGGTCACACCTGACAGCAGCTGGTGTTGTCCATACTTTGTACTCAGTCCATCAAATATTTACCACTATAATTTACTGGAGTAATTTCATTGCTGAGTTTGTGCTTAGTGAATTCTGGAAGCTCTCACAGTGCACGAGCTGATGGGGTACCTCTTAATTAGTGAACAAAACTGCTGAAGACCATTTTTTGTCCTCGAAACCATGTTCGTACCAGACTCTCCTTACCTCCAGAGTGTACCAGCTGCGCTCTGGCTGCCTTCTCGTGCTGTTGTGCCAGAGACCATTGCAGCAATAGCAATGACCATGCTCCAGTGTCTGGACACGTACACTGATGACCTTTTTGTTCTGTCACAGGTGTAGTTAAGGCAGCTGGAAGCTGCTGCAGTGGATTGAGCTCTCCTGTGCAGACAGGAGCAGTGTCCACCTTCACTGCTCAGAAGGCTTTCCATTAATTCTCTTTGATAAGTGTTTTCCAGACTTAGTAGAAGAGGAGGGGGGAAAGACAGAACATCAGCATGTTTTGTAATTGCTTCCAAACTTTGTTTATGAGTAAACTGGAACAATTTTTTTGTAAAATGAATTAAAATTCCCCCAGACCTATAAGTGTATTGCCTTGGTGAAGGCAAAATCAAATATCACATTGTCTTTGAAGCAAAGGACTGAAGGGCATAAGAATCCTTTAAAGTCTTACGCTGGTTTTATTTATTTTATGTGCATTTTATGAATTTCTCTCTGTCTTTCCACCAGTGAAATAGAATATCCAAAGAGAAAGTTGAATAGTGATTATCATTTCTGTATTCACCAATCTTTGTTTCCAAGTGGATAGCTTTACTGTATAAGTACTTCTCATTACTGTGTTGATACTGTAAATGCTAGTTTTATCAGTTTGATATTTTTGCTATTTTTCTTACACCTCTTGATGCTATTGATGGCTTTAGTGTAGCTGCTAGAACTAACAAGTAAGTAAACACTTTGTGTTGTCTCTACTTAAGAACCTTTGCGGGGAAAGTTGTCTTTTAGATAATTTGTCAGGTTATAGCCATTCTTGCTTTTGGCATTGTTGCCTAAAAGACCGAGGAGAAAAAGACTCCAGGCCAATTTAGTGTAGGAGATAAGATAAAGAGAGCAGGTCTTTTAATGAGTCTGTAGGCCTAGAGGAATACATACTACCTGTGCCTCTATGATTTTATAATAAGGTCCATCCAATCCCAATTCTGTCCACCCCCCAGTTCTGCCCCATTCTGGCCCCCAACACACCCCTTTGGGAATTGAGTCTGGGGGCATATGGGACCCCTTTTTCCTCATCTTCCTCTTCTTTACACATACATGTTCCTCCAAAGTTCTGGGCTTAAAGGTCACTATGTCTGTGTGGTATCTTCTAGTCCAGGCCTTGAGGTGTTTTTTACAATTCTACCTAGAAAAGAAGACTAAACACGCTAATGGAGTTTTAGAGGGCTTGATATGAAATGGGGTAGTAGGGTTGGATGTGTGTAAACATTATGCTACAGGGTAAGGGATATGACACAGCTACTTTAAAATCTACATTCAGTACACATCTACTTCTAAAATCTACAAAAATTTAAAAATCACAAAGGCTCTTAGGCATCAGCATTATCTCCCTCCCAATTCCCTTCTGCTCAGAGATTTGGGTTCTTAACTTAGAGGTTATGGACAAAAGGTAATGAGAAGTCCCAATTCCTTCTTTCCTCGTTTCTGAATTGTGTGTTTGTTTGTGTGTTTTTGTATTTCCCAAGGTGAGCATAGAGTAGCTGAGTTACCAATGCAAGTGGTAGTGTTTAACCTTGCAGTCTTCTACTGTGCTATACTGTGATGTGCCCATCACACCGTCTTGGTTCCCTGTCCTGCTGGAACCTGCCTGTACTTGTCTCTTACTCCCTGGTTTTTGCCTCAAGAGTGTAGGTAATTGGATTATGTTTCGTGTTCTCTGCTTTATTTCCAAAAGACAGAAAGCAGGGAAAACCCTTCTCACTGTCTGCTTTTCCCATCCTCTGTATTTCTTTCATCTCTAGTGAACTTGGACCAAAGCACAGACCACTGTTCTTCGGAGCTACCATAACATTTCAAAGGTGGGAAAGGGTTCTGTAGCATGCAGATAGATATTGAGTAGATTGAGCAATGAGCACGTAAAAAGCTGAGGATTTACAAAATCTGACAACTGGTTTATTAAAAAAAATGTATTGTAAACATGAAAAAACCACAACTTTCTGAATATACTCCTTTTTTCCCACTGTAAACAGTGTAGGACACCTTTCTTGCCATTCTCATTTTAATTTCGAGAAAATGCTGATGGGACCTTGTCTGCAGGATTGGCAGAAGTGTTTTGGCAGTTGGATCACCCGGGATACTGTTAGCTGACAAATTCATGGCACAGGATCATAGTCAGCTCTTCAGTAAACCCCAGATAAAGCTTCTGCCCATCTTCTGCATCTCTTTTAAGTGAACAAATGCTACAGATTTTTGTTAGTATTATTACATTAGAATAAGTTTTTTTATTATTTCACTTCAGAGAGAGAAAGGTAATCCTTGAACCACTACAAATATTTATTCTCTAGATATTCAAGAAAAGGTAATGCAGCCAATGAAATTGAAAAACGTTTTGAATTCCATTTGAGAGAAACCCTGTGCATGCCTTTTTTTTTCCTTCTTTGATCTAAAGAAATAGGTGCCAAACTTTGTCATTCTTCCAAACAGTACTTCTTGATTTATTTTTTTTTCCAAAAATAAATGCCAAACTGAGTCATGGCATCTGTAAAATGCTGAATATTGATCTACATGGGTTAGTGAAATAGGCTGTGTCCTGCTTTACCTGGAATGCTTCTACCATGGACAGAATTAGAGTTTCTTCAGCTGTTGCTCAGTTGTGTTAAAGGGTATTGAAATTTCTGTCCTTCCCCTAGTTGTACATCAGAAGAGGGTTTGGCAAACACAGTGTTGCTAGAATAGTTCACTTAAAGAAAAAGATGTGTGGCATGAAGAAGTTGAGAACTGCTGTTCTCATATATATTTATGTTCCTGGATATTCCAAGATGAAGTACTGAAACATTACCAGAGTCTAACTTAGGAGCTGCAAGGAGAAATTGTTGACCTGGCAGACAGGCAGGTCGTGCACTGCATATTGCAGGTGATAGTGAGGGAGTCCCGGCACAAAATGTACACAGCCCTTGGTAAGATTGATTATGGCCAGTAAGTTCATGTGTGTTGTGGTGAGATTTGTAACTTCCTGTCCTCCCCAGGCCAATGGAATTGGTGGCAATGCTAAAACTGGGTAAGAGTTTTTGGAAAATAATCACCCAGAAGGTGCCACTGTAGCTCAAAGGACACCAACAAATTAGCAATCATCTTTGCTAAGAAGTCACCCAGTACAAATTAAATGCTTCAAGAAAAGCTTGAGCTTCCTTCCTTCATTAAAATGGGGAATGCTTAGTAAATATACTTGTTTTAATTATTTCATTTTATGCTACTGTGAAATCTGGTGGAAAGAACCACTGAACTTGCTATAAAAAGGAGAAACCAACCATCACAGATATGTATTAATGATTTTATAGAAAATAATTATATAACTGGTATAAAAAAATCTTCCCACAAAAATTATTCCAGGTGACACCTGTGCATTCAACTTGATGTATGAAATCTCCCCTAACATCTGGTGGTACAATGTTAGGTGACTTTTGTAGTGTCTCTGTAGATTGATAGCGCTGGGAGCTATAGTGATTGCTGCTGATTTATAATAGTGTAAGACACTGTTGAGAACATTTCATGCAGGAAGCAGTGTAGGAAGGTGTATGGAAACATGCTACTTGTGTGGGTTGTATAAGACATTATCATTGTCTTTGTAAATTATGAAAATTATAGCAATGTTTTATCCTGTAGTGATCCTTATCACAGTGTTTCTGAGATGCTGTGGTTCCTTCATAGCTTAATAGCTTCTGTTTCTGTCACAGGTGGAAAACAAAGGCTTGAGAGTATATACAGAAATTTACATTAATGTATTATCAGAATGCAGTATTTTCTTTTTTTTCTTTTTTTTTTTTTTTTTTTTTTTTTGAGCATTTACTTGAATACTTACTACATCTACAAAGTGTTGCCAACA